>NC_136273.1:3620576-3875576 GCF_964187855.1 Myxine glutinosa | reverse complement strand
AGCCAGTACACGCAAGGGATTTTCAACACAAGTATTACAATCATCACAAACATCGATGCAGGCATCAGCCAGTAGCCAGTTCCCACAAGGGATTTTCACAGTCATCACAAAAATCAATACAAAATTCTGAAGCGCTGGTCACATCTGCCTTGTTGAAGGACCCATTCAGATCGACGGCCTCTGTGGTCAAGATCATGGTTTTCCAACGGCGATTTCTTCATCGTCCATCCTGAAAAATACTTTCTTACACACACCATGATCAATTCCTAGCCCCCCGTCCCACTAATTGGCATTTAGTTACCTTATCTCTCAGATGGTTGGCTTATTCATAGCCGCATTTCCTGTGTCGTGTCTGGAAATTCAAATGCCATATTTACTTTCACTAATTTCCGAAAATACCTTCCTTTTAATCATCTTCCCTACATCTAATAATACATGATTTACCAAATTTACCTTGGGAAAAATGGATCCCAGATAACAAGTCCCTCCCCACTGTTCGGGTAGGTATGGATATGCTTTATTTCCGCAAATAAACATTACTCCATGGGGTGGGATAAGGGCCGAGGCCATGCATTTACTGATCTCAACGCGGGTGGCGCTTGGTGTCCCCCAAGATATGGTTAGCTTGGTTACGTTATGCTGGGCTTGGTCATCTATGGTTATTACAAGGGGGCCTCCCTTTTCTCTCCATCTGGTGTCGGATGGCAGGGTATGGGTACATTCCGAGGTTCCCATCTGAACGTGTCCCTTTCCTATAAGACACACCCGTCCCTTTTGCTCTGTCACCCAGACTGGATCAGGTGGTTTGTCTAACAAAGCCTGCTTAATGGGTGGGGTATATCGAAACTCCCGGGAACACACTGCTGGGTAGATTTGGGCCTATCAGTTCCAAGGTTGTGGTCAGACATGGGGTACGCAAGGGTCCTGAGCACATATCTCGTAGGGACAGGGGTAGCACTACCATTTCTATCCCTGTCGTACTGGTGTGGGGAAAATGCATGCACACCCAACACCGTGATCGGTTCTGTACTTTCGCCATTGCACGGGTCACAGTCCAATACGTATTTTCCTTTGGCTTTTTCTTGCTTTCGATCCGTGGGTGCGGAATTAATATGTGTGAAATGCATGGTGGCCTATAATCGTAGGGGGAGCTCTGTGACGTCATGAATTCACATTGTAGTAATCGCTTGCTTCAAACGACTGAGGGCAGCAAAACCTGTCTAAACCTACTGCCATTTAACGACGCTTCCCAGATGACGGCTCCCATACACCATTCTGGCACAAAATTGTTGCATCCCACAGATGCCACGATTATTTGAACAAACTCATTTTCCTAATCCACCCTTTCAATTTTCATTTCAATTTAAAGTCAATCCAATGTCCTCTTTTAGCATCCCATGCACCTGTTGCAGACACCTGTTTTAGCCTGAAGCGGTATATTAAACTAAATGTGATTGCCACCCCTAACAGGCGGTGGTGCAGCATCCTCGATCTGTGGTGGTGCGTTTGAGGTGTCTGTGTTTGTGGGTATGGCCAACTTACAATGTGTGGCATGTACCCAGGACGACTTGCCCTCACAAAACACCGCTGTTGGTGTGATCAGAAGAACTTGGTATGGCCCCGTCCATCTTGGTTCGAGCGCAGTCTTACGGGTGAAATGCTTCACCAGCACGTAATCTCCTTCACCTTCACCTTCACCAGCACCTATGCAAAACTTTAAAAACATGTCTGTCATCCATGATAGGTAATTCAAGGGCTGCCATATCCACTGGCGCTGATACCGATGACATATAGCGCACGAGCGACAGACCATGGTAACCACAGTCGAAAGGCCTGGTGCTGCCCAGGTGGAAGTGACCTGCCTCATCACCTCACCCCCCTATGGCACACATGGCCATTTGGATGCGCCATGCGTGCCAACCATGGCAATAAAGCTCGCGGTGCCACGGGTTTGTCATTAATCGTCCACATTTGTCCTTCTGCGGGGCACTGAGCTCCCAATTTAATCCAATTTTTGCTGTTCTACGTTTGAGGCCGCGGCTTGTAATTGTATTACATCGAACTCTGTAGGTGCGGATGTCGGAACGTCTGTCTTGAGGTGCCAAATTAATTATGAACCCTTCATTGTTGTCCAACACATGGACCGTTCGGTATTCAACATTGTATCGACGCCTTACTGGCGTTTTCCGCAGTCGGTCCATCATCCATGTACGACAGTACCCTGCCATTCCCAAAAATCGCAACGAACACACTAACACTTCACTGTTATCCTTCACTTCATTTCAAAATTTCACTGTTATCTTATCAATACCTGGACATTTTTTCCCTTCCTTTCTAGATACGCGAATTTCACATCAGTATAAACCCACTGGAAAAATTATCTGAAAAATAACTAGCCTCCCAAAACCATTTCCCTGCAAGAGCGGGGTTAGCCTTGCGGTCCACATGACAATCTTTTTTATTTTGCTCTATCACCTCCCTTTGAGCAATAATTTAATTGGTGTGATTCCCATATACCCACTCCTGGTGGAGTTCTGTTCACCTGGTCTGCAGAGCCGTGATCCAATCTTCACCAGCCCCCAATCACCTTCTTATCACAAAACAACAGTCCATAACTAACCACTTTTCTTTATTTCCCGTCTTTTCCATCAACTTTTATAATCTTTTCCCCTCCCTTTCTTAGCAAACCTTGCAAAGTCACTTGTCATTGACAAATGATCCATCTAATTCGACTTTCCTTTAACATCTTCGCACTTTCCATGACCTTCTTCACACTTACTTTAAACCTTTTCTTCAGACACAACCCACATGAGTTATGAATACAATTTCCCCTTCCAGGCACGTGTCTAGTCACTCACAAAGTGTCCATAAGACAACGTCATCATATTTCACGGAACTCCACCACTCTATTAAATCCTAAACATGCCCAATGGGCAATCCACGAAAAAATCAAAGCATTTTCAGTCCCCCTTTCAGGGAAGTCAAATCAACCACCATTAAAGCACAAAACAGAAAACGACCATATACTCAGAGTATATGCCATATACTCAGAGTGAGACCCGAAAATCAAGCAGACAGACCGACAATCGAACCTGTCTTTCGACACTGCCGAACGACAAGTTCGCAGACACTGAGGGAGTGACATTCGACCCCCAGTAGATACCGCGGACACCGCTTTGGTCCGCACCAGCAACTCCCTCAAAATCAGTGTTCAGAGACATGACTCCATAGACAGCCAGAAAGCCAGACAAATACGGACACACACACACAGAGATTAATATATTTTTACAGATTAATATACAGAGATCAATAGATTAATATAAACAATTAATATATTGTCCACATTCATCTTGGTCAACCCAACCCATTCTGGCTCTCCCCAAGAGCTCTGTGTCCGGACAGACAGACAGATAAACGGACCGGGTGAAACCATAACCATCCATCCTTCCGATTGGACTCACGTCAGCATCACATGTCATTCTTGCCTTCATTCAACGCATTCTGTCATCCCACGTCGGCCAAATACAAGCCCCGGCCATGCCGTTGAATAAACACCCTGTCGGTTGACAGCCTATTATTTTTGACTTTCACTCCCATTCTCCCTTGCTACATCTGGAGAGCCGTTAATGTGGGGATGTAATTGAACACTTGTTTTAAAGCCCTGTCTACACATGCTCTCCATAACATTCTCATTATTCCCTGCCAATTTTACTCATCCGGATTGCCCAACGCCCGTAGGCAATTTGGGGAATCCCTTGTCAGTCAATGACACACATCAATGACACACACACAATAAACACAAATATACGCTGCAATGACAGATCATTCATTCCCTTATACACAAATACCATGTGACTGACCTTTCATTCTCCATACAATACAGTATAAATTCATGCACACTCATGCACACTTCAATCCTACTTACCTGTGAACTCTAACACATCCAGTGCGTAGCTTAACTTAAAATACTCATTATTCTACCTTTCTTGGGCTAGTCCCTCCTGGTAGTCCTAAGATCGGGTCGCCCCCCGATTCCTAACCTTAAACGCAGTTCTCACGCCGGAGTAACTTAATACCTATTATCTATCACCCACATATGGGTCTACCTGCTTCCCACGCAGGAAGCTTACCTGAGGGATACCCCTCCTTATCCCGGGCGCCCTGTATAATCGATTCATTACCCACTGCTGCTCTGGTTTAAACTAAATTTGGTTCGGAATGCAAGCCAGGTGGTACAGCCGACAGAGGTCCACACGTCCAAAGCAAGGCGGGAGGCTTCAATTTCGAGGTGCAAAAATGCGTACCCACCAAATTAGATGCCGGCAGGCCTCCCTCCCGACCTGGAACGTGAGGATCCACCTCGTCTGCACACTTGGATGTATCCCACTTCTGACACCAAATTCTCGGTCGAAGACCTCAAGGGAAGGAAGAAGAAGAAGAATCAGAGCAAAAATGTTTAATAGAATCGATTATACACACACGTGTGGAGCGAGGCTCGAGAATGTACCGCCTAACACGCAGCGGACAATTCCTCAAGACACTCGCTGAAAAATAAGTGGAAAGGCATTTCATTTATAGCAAAATATTAGACAAGAATCTGCGCTGAAGACATAGCACAACTGGACCATAAGGACAACACCTCCCATTGTCCCGTCCTATAGAAGGTCAAATTTAGACAACAAGATGTAAGCATAATGATAGGCTACGCTTTTTTTGGCTATCTATCTAAACATATCAGACCCGAGCGCAGGCCGAAGTAAATATTCTTATACACTAGGCTAAATGGTAGATGAAGATTGGATACGTCCTTGGTTTAGGAGACATACTAAACACTACGAAGATATATAATTAATTATTCCCTTTGTGAAGGAGGCGTTTGGATGACATCTTTTTCCTGTACGTGGGTCGAGAGCATTTTATCTACTGTTTGGCACATTCATTCAAGGACTAATTTACTAGGCTAAGGATCCACCCTGCACGTTGAGCCTCGAAACCACATTTTGTCCACTCACCTCTGCCTGCAGTTGAGTTCAAATCAGTTTTCAGAAGCACGATATATAATTTCAGATGTTATGATCAATTGAGTCATGGGGTCTGAACCCTAATGGCTAACATATATATATATATAATATATATATATATACACACACAGACTTGGCATTTAATATGGATTTTTTTTTTTCTTGACGGGTTTACTTTCTTAACTCAGTATATCAATCTGGTGAGTTTCTTTTACACTTTGGTGATTTATTTGTTAAAAGAACCATGTCACTGATTGTCTGTCGCAGCAAGAAGTCAACAACAGGATTATATCACAGGTGGCGTGGCAAAATGTACGGACAGGTGCATTTGATGATTGGCTTCACAGTCGGGCATACAAGGGTTGTTGCGTTCTGTATTAGTGGAAAACAACTGCTGCACGTCTCCAAAAGTTATTGCCGCTTCCTCTGGAGATGAACCGTCAACTCGACAATGCTGTTTGTCATGGAGTGGTGGCTTTACGAAATTACGGCATGAAACAGCGTGCTATTGCTCAGCAGTATGGCATCGCTCAAGGTCAGGTGTCAAAGATCCTGAAACGAAATGCTCAGAGGGGTGTCCCTACTCCAATAACAAGGCCAGGACGTCCCCGCAGAACCACAAGGAGGGATGATCGCCAGCTGCACCGGTTAGTCTGCAATGGCCGTACCAAGTCAGCTAATCGGCTTAGGGCTGAGTGGCAGCAACTGACAAATGTGCCTGTATCCAGAAGGCTAGTCAACCAACGACTGGTTCAAGCAGGCTATCGTGCCAGGCATCCCTTGAGAAAGCCACGCCTGACGAGACAACACTGCCAGCGCCGATTGCAGTGGGCCAGAGAGCACCGTCAATGGCAGCCAGGACATTGGAATCACGTGATCTTCAGTGACGAGTCTAGATTTCTGGTATATCGTCAATATGGCTGCGTCTGAGTGCGCAGACAAGTGCATGAAGCCTACAACAAAGATTGTATAGTGCCAAGAGTCCAAGCTGGAGGTGGTGGGGTGACCGTTTGGGCTGCTTTTCATGCAGGGGGCAAAACTGACCTGGTTGTTCTGAATGGAAACCTGAACCAGTTCAAGTACAGGGCCATTCTGGAAGAAACATTGTTCCATTTGCTCGTGCAGCCTTTCGAGGAAACTTTGTCTTCCAAGATGACAATGCACGGCCTCATCGTGCTCGCATGATCCAACACTTTCTTGCTGACCGTGGTGTAGAGCATATGGAGTGGCCTGCCATGTCCCCGGATATGTTTCCGATAGAGAACTTGTGGGCAGAATTAACGTGTCAAATTGACCACTTGGACCAGCAGCCGACCTCTGTGCGTGAATTGCAGCAGGCTATTGTCACTGCATGGCAAGCGATTCCTGTCCAAACCTTGGCAAATCTCGTGAACAGCATGCCTCAACGTGTACGTGCTCTCCTGAATGCTCGTGGGGGTTACACGAAGTACTGAACTGTAATTTTACTGTAATTTTATATATATATACAGACTTGGCATTTAATATGGAATATTTTTTTTGTGGGGGTGAACTTACTTTTCAAGATGACTTAGAACCAAAAGTTCATTGGAATTATGTTGAAATTATTCTAGATTTTTGTTTATGTGACCTTTAAAAGAAACAAAAACCACATTTGACATTGCGAAGCAAATAAATTGATCCTTGAAAGTGATGTAAACTGATATCGAACTCGATTCACGGACAGTACTGTGTTAAACTGCTGTACGTTTTCCAGAAGTATTTCTTTATTTTGCACATTAGCCAATTTTTTTTTAAACAAAAACAAAAGTTAAATTATGACTGGGATTACGGACAGTAAAATTACAGTTCAGTACTTCGTGTAACCCCCACGAGCATTCAGGAGAGCACGTACACGTTGAGGCATGGTGTTCACGAGATTTGCCAAGGTTTGGACAGGAATTGCTTGCCATGCAGTGACAATAGCCTGCTGCAATTCACGCACAGAGGGAGGCTGCTGGTCCAAGTTGTCGATTTGACGCGTTAATTCTGCCCACAAGTTCTCTATCGGATTCATATCCGGGGACATGGCAGGCCACTCCATATGCTCCACACCATGGTCAGCAAGAAAGTGTTGGATCATGCGAGCACGAAGAGGCCATGCATTGTCATCTTGGAAGACAAAGTTTCCTCGAAAGGCTGCCCGAGCAAATGGAAGCAATGTTTCTTCCAGAATGGCCCTGTACTTGAACTGGTTCAGGTTTCCATTCAGAACAACCAGGTCAGTTTTTCCCCCTGCATGCAAAGCAGCCCAAACGGTCACCCCACCACCTCCAGCTTGGACTCTTGGCACTATACAATCTTCGTTGTAGGCTTCATGCACTTGTCTGCGCATTCGGACGCGGCCATCTTGACGATAGACCAGAAATCTAGACTCGTCACTGAAGATCACGTGATTCCAGTGTCCTGGCTGCCATTGGCAGTGCTCTCTGGCCCACTGCAATCGGCACTGGTGGTGTTGTCTGGCCAGGCATGACTTTCTCAGGGGACGCCTGTCACGATAGCCTGCTTGAACCAGTCGTTGGTTGACTAGCCTTCTGGATACAGGCACATTTGTCAGTTGCTGCCACTCAACCCAAAGCCGATTAGCTGACTTGGTACGGCCATTGCGGACTAACCAGTGCAGCTGGCGATCATGCCTTCTTGTGGTTCTGCGGGGACGTCCTGGCCTCGGTATTGGAGTAGGGACACCCCTCTGAGCATTTCGTTACAGGATCTTTGACACTAGTGGGGCAACTTAGCATAACAATTGTGCATTTTGTGAGGAAAGCACCAAATTTGGCACACTAGTAGACTATCCTATTAATGAACAGATTTGGATATTGGGCCATCTCAAATTCAGCCCCTGATGGCTGTGGCAGCCATTTTCCAAAATGACACCTTCAGCTTGTTCCAACGAATTGCATCATCAATTGGCTTGGTCCTTTCCACCAGGCATTCTCTGGTGAAAGCCTGGAACTGCTCTTGGCCAATCTTTTTCACATTCCTGACAGTCTCAACTGCAGCAGGACCTGCAATTTCCTTTGTGTCAAGGACAACCAGATCCATGCTCTCTTCCTCAAAGGGGTTGCCAAGCTCTTCTATGACGCTGACAAGGGTGCGGACATCCTTGGCGAACGAGGTCTGCACACTTGGTGTCTGGTCGTGATGACGTGTGTCCTCTCGCCTTCCCCAGTGTTGATGGCCATCTTGGAACTCTTCTATGGCCCTGGCAACTTCTGGCCCGGCAATCATCCAACGCCGCAGGGCACTTGGGTTGTCAGTGAGGCCGACTGCTCCACCATCTCCTTTGATGCAGGCGTTATTCTGTTCATGCGCCTGGTTGATTGGGATCGAAGAGAACACCTTCTTCATCTTCTGTACAGTGAAGTTGCCAGCCCTGAATTCTCTGTCTACATCTGGGTGCTTCATTGGGAGTGCAACCATGTCCCTCAGGTGAACAGGGACCCACCTGGCATAGTGTGTGTGGTCTAAGGCATGGAACTGTGGGGGAAGTGGTGGGGTGAGACTCAAGACGCCAATGGTCGGAAACAGGTTTTACAAAAGGTCTGGGTTTTTTTTTTTTGTTTTTTTTTTTTGTATACAAGATCGAGGCTCGTGAAAGAGCGAACATTAATCACACAGAAAGACAAACCGACACATAAAACATATAACATCGGGAGCGGTAGACAAGATGGGGAGAGAGGGGGAAGGACACAAACACAACATTTGAGAGCAGGGACCGAGAGACATGGAGACATCGAGAGATCTGAGAGAGGGCGAGGGCTTTGGGGGGGGGGGGGCATGGGAAGGGGGCGGTGGGAGAGGTATAAAACATATGGACACTGCCAGGACTTCCAGGAAAGAAGTTGGAATTTCAAACAAGGTGGATCTGGGGTGAATTAGCGGGGGTAGAAAAGATCAAGGTTTTGGATGGGGGAAGATAAGAGATGGTGGTGAACAGCTGTTTTAAAGACCTGGAGGGAGGAGTGGGATTGAAGGGAGTGAGGGAGTTTGTTCCAGAGGCGGGAGAAAAGAGGAATGAAAGAGTGAAGGTGAGCAGAGAGCCGAGATTTCGGCAGTTTAACCATCAGAGGGTTGCTGGCAGATCTTGTGCGACCTGTAGGAATATTTGGGGGACAGAGCACAGAGAGAGCTGGGGGTGCAAGGCCGGAGAGGAGTCGGTAGAAGACAGAAAGACCACCTACCTGCCTGCGGTGAGTGAGTGAAAGGCCCTCAGAGATAGCTTCATCGCGGGAGATTCCAATAATTCTGAAAGCTTTGGTTTCAACAGCGTGAAGCCGAGCTAGGTGTGAGGCAGGAGCACCGGCCCATAGGGGAGAACAGTATTCCATTGAGCTGCGGATGAAAGCCTTGTATGTGGTGAGGAGCTCAGGTGTGCCGAGGAAGGACTTCGCACGACGGAGGATGCCCAGTCGGCGACTGGCTTTGGAGGCCAGCTTGGAAATGTGGTTTTCCCAAGAAAGATCATGGCAGATAGTGAGACCTAAAATCTTGAGCGACAGAACTTCTTGGAGAGGATTGTTGAGAAAGTAGATGGGAGGGTTGTCCAGTCGATCTTTTCGGAGAGACATAGTAAGAGTGTGAGATTTGTCAGGATTGAAAGACATGTTCCACTTGTTTGACCAGTCTGTGATTTTGTCCAGGTCTTCAGAGAGTGAGGAGGCAGCAGACTGCCGATCTGAGGGAAGAGGAATGGAGCGGCAGAGAGTGGAGTCATCAGCAAAGAGATAGAGAGGATTTTCGAGAGAGTCAGAGAGATCATTGATGAAGACCAGAAAAAGCACGGGGCCCAGAACACTGCCTTGGGGAACTCCAGCCTGAACAGGAAGAGGAGATGAGAGAAACCCATTCAGGGCCACACGTTGACGACGACTAGAGAGGAAGTCCGCCAGCCATGCGTGGAGATTTCCATGGATACCAAAGGAGGAGAGTTTGGTGAGCAGAGCGGGGTGCCAGACCGTGTCGAAGGCACGTGATATGTCGAGGGAGACAGCTCTAATTTCCTGTTTGGCATTGAGGACCTCCATCCATTGTTGAGACAGCAGAAGCAGCATGTCCAGAGTAGAGTGACCTGGTCTGAAACCAAATTGATGATCAGAGATCAAGCCATTGGAGAAGAGGAAAGATTTCATATCCGAAGCAATGATGGATTACATGACTTTGCTGATAATTGGGAGAAGGCTGATTGGTCTGTAGTTGCTAGGATCTGTTTTTGCACCTTTTTTGTGCAAAGCGGTGATGTTGGCTGATTTCCAAGCAGATGGCAGTTGACCTTGAGCAAAAGAGAGGGTGAAGAGAACAGAGAGAGGGTGAGATAGAGCAGCAGAGCAGGATTTTAGGACCCGTGGGCTGATGCCGTCGGGTCCATTTGCAGAATCAGAGTCGAGGGTTGACAGAAACTTTTCCACCTTGTCAGGAGGAAAGGACACGGAGTCCAGGAGCAGCAGGGTACGACTGGGTATGGTGGGTACAGAGAGGGATGGGTTTGGGACACAAGATTTAGAGGCAAACACAGAGTTGAGGCATTCAGCTTTTTCACGTGCGGAGTCAGCTGTGTAGCCGTTTGAGGTAAGGGAGGGGATGGAGGGGGAACAAACACCAGAAACGGATTTGACCAGACGCCACCAGGATTTGGAAGAGGGAGACAGATAAGAGAGTTCGGTCTTGAGAACGGAGAGATATTGTTTCCTGGCTCTCCTGAGGGTGGACACACACTTGTTTCGGGCTTTGTGAAAGGAAATGAGATTTCCTTCCGTTGGATTTGCTTTCCAGGAGACGAAGGCAAGTTGTTTCTGGGCAACAGCCTCACCACAAGATTCCGTGTACCATGGACGGGAGGAAGGGTATGACAACTGAAGACGAGATGGGATAAATCTGTGCATGAGAGAGAGCAATTTACTTTGGAAGAATTCCCAGGATGAGTTGATGTCAGAGGTGGTAGAGATGGGAGACCAGTCCAGATGATTGATGGCTGCTTGAAGACCGTGCCAGTTGGCCTGAGTGAAATGCCAGACTCGTCGACGCTGAGCAGGCTCCCTGAGGATGGTCAGAGAGATGTCCACTTTAACAAGGACATGATCAGATGATCCGATCGGAGCAGAAGAAGAGCAGCAGACATTTTCAGGGAAGTTAGTCATAACCAAGTCCAGAAGAGAAGATGTTCCGTTGACTGAGATCCGGGTCGGGAAATTGACAGATTGTGTCAGTCCCAGTGAGTCGCAGAAGTCCTTTGCTGAAGAGCCATGGCTGGTGAGAGAGGTACCCACACCCAGCCAACTGGCATGATGACAGTTGAAATCACCACATATGAGGAAGAGAGAGTTTGGATGAGTAGATAGAAGTTGGTCCATATCATCAGACAGCGAGATGTAGATGGAGTCATCACTGTTTGGTGGACGGTACAACACACATATGAACAAGAGGTGGGAGCGAAGGGGAAGCCGTAGCCAGAGGTATTCCTGGGGGTGAGGTGGAGAGAGTGCAGTGCAGGGCGAGTGAGGAAGAGAGTTTTTGATAAAGATAGCAACCCCGCCTCCAGGACGAGGCTCAGGTCTATCATACCGGAGGAGGGAGTAGCCCGGGAGAGATACTATGGAATCAGAGACATCATAAAGGAGGAAAGTTTCTGTTAAGCAGATCACGTCTGGTTTGACAGAAGCAACCTGTATGGAGAGATCAGTTAAGTTTGAACGAAGGCCCCGGATGTTTGAGGTCCATACCGTTAATGAAGAGGAAGGGGGAGCATCAGATACAGAACAGGGGGGAGGAGGGGTAGGGTAAGATGTGGAAGAGGTGGAAGAGGTAGGGAGAGCTGTTGAAGGTGTGTCAGAGATTTCAGAATAGCTCGGAGAAAGGGAAGGATGGGGCGGACAAAAGGTTTGATGGTGATTGGGTGAGCCACAATGAGGTGTTATTTGGGGAGGGGGAAGAGCGAGGCAGAAGGTTGGGGGAGATGGAGGTGAGAGTTTGAAGGGGGAAGAAGCGGGGAGGACGCTTTGAGGAGGGGGAGTGAGAGGGGGGAAATTGAGAAGCAATGAGGGTGGGGAGATTTGAAGGGGAGGGGTGAGGGGGGAGTTTGGGAGGGAAGGGACAAGGGGAGGGATTTGAAAGGGATGGGATATGGGGGAGATTTGGAGGGGAGGGGTGAGGCAGGAGTCTAGGAGGGGAGGGGCGAGGGGGCGTCTTGGCGGGGAGGGGTGAGGGGGTAGTTTAGGAGGGAGGGGGCAAGGGGGGAGATTTGAAAGGGATGGGTGATGGGGAAGATTTGGAGGGGAGGGGTGATGGGGAAGATTTGGAGGGGAGGGGTTATGGGGAAGATTTGGAGGGGAGGGGTGAGATTGGATTTTTGAAAGTGTACGATTTATGGGAAACGAACATTTATTGCAAAATGAGTTTCTTGTGACCTTCGAGTTAGAAATACGTTTAAGGACGCTGGATGGAGGATGGAGTGCAGGAGAGTTTAGGGAATGTAGAAAAAAGGCACTATAGGAGATGGATATTTTTTTTGGGATGAATTGATTTGGTGAGCAAGTCGAAAGCAGCCTTTTAAAGAAGAAGAAGAAAAAGGTGTTATAAAATATGACGGAATACATAACTTGAGGGGAAAGTGTAAACATTGAAGGTTAATGAGTGAAAACTATCTGGGGAAATGGGGGAGAAACACGTGGTCAAAGAACGAACGAACGAATAAGAATGAATAAACGAATGAGGACAGAGAAGGAAAATGTTTTTTTTTTTTTTTTTTTTTTTTTTTTGAGTTGAGATTTACACAAGGAAGTAGGCTATGGGTGAAAAGACTGGGAATACAGAGAACGAAAGTTATTGGATCACAAAACGACGGACCGCTGAGAAAAACAAAGCCTCAAGGTTGTACAGTGCACACTGTACAAGGCCTCAAGACACGACACGAATTAACACGATTTTCAATACAGGTATGAAAGATTTGCACCGAAAAATCTTCGTCGGGACACAATACACGTACAACACCATAAATAAATACAGATTTTAACGAAAATACAAATGGGAACAATCACTTAACTTCGATTTCAAATCGTTCGCGACGCGGCAAAGGCCTTGCTCGCGACACGGCAAACAGACGATCAATTTATGAAAGATAAACACCGAGAAACAACCAAAGTTGCACACAATAACTTCACACACTGAAAGATAAATACAGTTTCGACAAAATACAATTGTGACCAGACTTAACTTCGAAAAACGTGGAGACCGTGTGGAGCTTCGAAAATCCCTGCCGCCGTCTCCAAGATCTCGCGAGATCTCTATTAACTGGTTATTCACTTCATTCCATTACCAAATAATACCGTTTAACTCAATGGACCAGGTTAACTCTATTCGCATGGTCCTTCTCGTTCGGCTGCAGCGCCGAACTCGTGGTACGCGTTCATTCCGTCGTGCAGGGCTTCTGAGGATGAGTGCTCTCTCTCAGCGCTGTTCACAGGGTTCCGTTCCGTTCCGTAGGTCAGAGCTTCTGGTGACAAGTCTCCTGACTCATAGTTTGCTCTGGTTTTTATGGGCCTTGTCGCGCTAATCCCTTCTCCGCTAATGCCCCGAGGTCATGCATGCACCGAGTCCTGGCACCAGCTCGCTCCCCTCCTGCTGCGAGTTCCCTTTACCAAACGATAGGGGGGTGCTCCAGCCTGGGGCTGTGACCAGGTGGACAAGAGATTACCATGTTCATGCACATTCTTGGCATTCATTTACGAAATCATCTATCTGATTCGTTACCAGTCTTAATCAATGAGTTACCAGTGCCAATCAATAAGTTACACTGAGTTACACTTCCACAATTCCCTCATCTTTTTGTTTTTGTTTATATTAACCATTAATCTAAACATCAATATAAGTAAACAATCAATCACTACAAGTAAACATCATTACAAGTATAAGTAAATAATCAATCACTGCAAGTAAACATCATTACAAGTATAAGTAAATAATCATATCACTGCAAGTAAACATCATTACAAGTATAAGTAAATAATCATATCACTGCAAGTAAACATCATTACAAGTATAAGTAAATAATCATAACTTTGGTAATCAAATTCCCTTAGGCATACACCGTCATCCTGCAAGAATCACAAAACATTTCGTTGGTCATTGACTCCTTCCATATTGTTCAATCTATTGCACTTGCATCACAAATATATTTTCAAAACAACACTTCACCATCACCAAGATACAACAATTTCACTTCATTTTCAAGTTTTGTAAAGCATCTGCACCATCTGGCAAAAACGTTTGCCTCCACACAAATGTTGACTTTGTTTGAAAGGAAGGGCTGATCACTTGTGTTTGAATTCAGGTATGAAACATTTTCTTCTGTCTTTATGAACACCTGCACTACTTCGTGTAGGATTTCGCTGTTGTGGTAACGGTGCGGAGTCATAGACTGACCCTGCTCTCCATGTAGCATTCTTGCCACTCTTGCTGTGAACCATAATGATTCCTTGAACAAGGCCTTCGCCCAGTTGTAGTCGACTTGCCTCCTCCCTCATTATGAGTGGGCAGCAAGTGTTGGTGTAATGTTGATTGGCCAGCAAGATGTGGAACAGGGATGCCGGATGCATCCACAATGATGTTGGGACCATGGTGTTCAGGTCATTCATGGTCCTTACCAGGAGCAACCAGCAGAATCGTGTACAGCTGTTGTGACAAGGGCACAGCCGTTTTTTGCAGCTCCATGCTGGTTCCCCCGACGTTGGTGAAGTAATAACGTATGTCCCCGCATTTCACAGAGGTTGCAGGTAAAATGTCGTTGTCCTGCAACTTCTGATGTGATGAATGTTCGAAGCCTTCGAACAAGAGTAAGTGATCGCCTTTCTTTCATATGTTGCAGTGTGATCCAGGCAAATGGTCACATAAATTTCCTTGGTGAAGGTAAGCATTCATCTCCAAGTTACACGGGAGAATGTCTTCATCATTCTTTGAGAAAGAGGGTGTATGCCACGATTAACTTCATTTTTTTAGCCACAAATTTTCTTTCTCGAACTTCTTCCCAATTCCGTTAGCACTCCCTTCAAAATGTGATCTCGTCTTATCCTTATGCTCAGTCACATCTGAATCTGATTTCCACACACACTGAATCAGATAGGGTACATCTTACCATGAAATCAGCATAATCATGTATATCTTCCGACAGTTTCACATTCAACAATTTGTTGTTTTCCCTTACAACATTCAAAAGGTTATATTCATTTATATGCGTCACACAAATAATATTCAATCAGGTATGTATTTTATTACTAAACTAAGAATAGCATCCACAATTGCTTTCAGGTTAATATAGTTCAAAAATTAACTCATGCAGGTATTTTAGCACTACTCTAAGAAAATAAATTGTATATGATTACAATCACAAACGGGAATACCTAATTCCCAACAACAATTTTCCCAAACCAACAAATTAAGCATAATGTATTATTACCATAATTCCTCTCCACTTTTTTCTTTTCCCTCTTTTTTTTTTTTTTTTTTTTTTTTTTTTTAACAGTGTGTCACTCGTGGTGATATGAGTTCACTGATATTGTAATTGACACAACTCATAACATTGTCGTTATGCCATTATCTTAATTCTACTGTATTCATTTGCAACATCACTTGATTTAATCTTTTAATCTCAGTAATTATGTCGCCATAAAAGTCTTCCTCTTGTGGTTCCACATTTCTTTCCTCATTTGTCACTTCATGCGTTATCATCGTGTTGTTGGTTACCTTATTCAAACACTCCGTCACTAAGGCTTTCAAGCAAGCCACCACTAAAACAATTACCAATATAACTACTAAACCAACAAACAAGTCTGCTACTCCTTGTATATATTCATACCTATGACATAATTATATGTTGATGACATTCAACATTATATACCAAACTAACAAGCTTCCTAAAAGGTAAATAAAGAAAATCCCTTAATATGTAACATAAATCAGATTATTTGTCTTACCCTGATCCCCCTATCTCCCGGGGTTGAACTCAATCCCCTGATCATGAGTGTAGTTGTGATACATTTTTCACTCATGTTGTATTAATATCAGCAGGTAATTGTATGTCATGTAGGCAAATAAATGTCACTATCCCAAGTAGGAATATCACATGTTGAAAATGTAATGTTTATCAATGCAAGGGGTGTTAAAATGTAATTCAAATGACTGTAAATCACGACTATCATTTATCTGCCACTGAATGTTCTGCTGGGCTGCTAGGTGCAGCCTCATTTTCTGTGGGATCGTCCACCTTAGCCCCATGTGCTTGCTTGCAATGAGAGGCATGAATCCAACTTTCTATTTTGGGTCCATATTTGTTTCTATTCTTATCAATCTCCTATGGTTTATCATTTCGTTCCAAGATACCGCAACCAAAGGTTTTAACCAAAGCTCTACCAAACTATTTCCAATTTGAACAAAAAATGCCAGTGAAACAATGATTCGAAGAATTAACTTCAAGGGGTCAATAAATTTATTCTATAGCCAGATCTAATTTTCCCATCCAATAGTTTGCCTTGCCACATGTCATATTATAACACTTTAATAAACCTTCGAAAAATGTTTCCCTTCTCAACAAATTTCCTTTTTACAAATAGCCATGTGTAACTTACGTACTTAACTACAATTTCCTCTCAATTTGTTTGGCCTAGCTGGCCGCAAAAGTGGCTGCCAGCATGCAGTACCGTTCTTTATCTACCAAGGAAGTGCTCGTCCACACAAGACCTCTACCAAAATGTTGTTTGTAAAAACAAATCTGGGATTTCTGATTACATGGATGCACACTCTCAGGACATTTTCAGGCTGCTGTTAACAATCCACTACGATAAATTAATTCCTTTACCCACAATCAAATAATTAGTACAAATTGAGGATATTATCCCTATCACATTCTTTTATAGATTCATTATGTTGGATCTAATTTTTTTTCCCAATAATTTTCCACTGCTGTAAGGAAGAACAATAGCTCTCATAAGTCTTAGTAATATCGTACTTAATTTGCCCAGCATCGAATAATTTATTTACTATCCTTTCTCATCTGTTAACCAGTGACTTTGTTTGAACTCCAGAACTGAAAACCCACAATAGTTCAAACCAGCAAAATTTTCTTTACTATTTTCCCATATCATCTATGCCTAAACCACATCCATACATACAGCACAATTTATATGCTGATAAAATTCAAGTTTATATATATAAAAATCTATGAGCAGAGTACTCTGGGAAGTCAATGTAAGACCTCTCCAAAATTTGGCTAATTTTGTACTCCCACATTTTTATGAAGCTCATATCCATAAATAGCTTTGATTCTCATATAAATTCGATCACAATGGAATCCCAAGATTACTTCCAATTTTTTACTATTAATGAATAGCTGCTCATAACTCAGCAAATCAAATCTTTATTCTCCATCTCCCTTGACAAAAGTGATAATTTTCATAATCAAATGATATTTCTATTTTTTTATTTTTTATTTTTTTTTATTTTATGAATTCTCTCGATATGCGATCCCATCCCCATGGAACTATCTATTTTTCAGACAAGGCACACTGTCGGTGTCAACAATCTTGTAAGATTGATACACAAAAACAAAAACAACAAACACAAACATTGATACACAAAACACACACACACGCATGCATTATGCATATTTGTTTGCGTTGGAACCATTATTTACAGATCAGGATGGGTGTCAGTTTTATTTCATTTTCATAAAATTTGTCCTTCAATTTTATAAATGCTAATACGCAAATGGACCAAAAAGTTTATTTTTAGAAAACCCCTATGATGTCACATTGAAATTACCCTTTCAGTTCCCACCATAATTTATCCAAATTTGACTACACACCCATTTGCATGTCAGTCGACCACTGACCTATCAATCATGTGGAACACTAGTCCGAAATTCCCACCTGATCATCATGTGACTCTTGTCACTTGGTTTCAAAAATTTGCAAAGCAATTGTTCCAACTTTGTAAATTTAAAATTTTTTGTGCCCAACATAAAAGATCCAATTTCGGCATTTGATCAATTAATTACTAATTTGCTTACAAGCAAAAGAAAAAATGAATAATTCTTGCTCCGAAAACCTTTTCAGACACAAGAATCATCGACAGTTATTCATGTTTGTCCAGTATTCTAATTTGTTGAGGCCAATCGTCATTTGGGATTTGTCGCAATGAAGGCCTAATCATTGTCTGAGGTATCGGTCAGCACTGGTACCCTTGATCTTGGTTTACCCTATGAACTTGTCTTCCTTTTGGTATACGGACATCCTCTTTTCCAATGTCCCATCCGTCCACACTTGTAACTCCGGTTTCTGTCGTTGCCTGGTCTGTGCACCTGTGCACTTGTATTGCTGGGCTGCATCTCTACATCCCTGAGTTGCCACTACAATCTCTCGTTATCTCCCGAAACACGAAAAAATTCTCTGTACCGTCCTTTTTGGGGAGACAACTGGAAATCAGATGGGACAACTGTCCCTTTCATTCCTAATTTCGAGGGCAGTTGTGCATTTGTCTCCTCCACTGTATCCTGTATCCTTTTTATTTTAAGTTCTAGATCCGTTATCCGTTCTTGCTGTTCCCGTTGTCTGGATTCACCATCCCAAAGATGGAATGCAAGCCAGTCTACCGTTAGATTCTGTCTCTTCCTGGCTTTCAATCTTTGTTCCAATCTTTCCAATCGACTTCGCTCAAATGTACCATCTCTTGGAAACTCCTCATCATGTCCCTTTGTCCACAAATACCAATTCTCGACCTGCCTTATAGCTTCGGCACCATAACGGTCGTACATATGATGTGTACAAGTACCTTTTTGTGGAATCTCTGGTTGTCCTTGTGTATTCTTGCAGGCTCCATTTCCCATTCTGCCTTTTATCAAAGTAGCGTTGGATGTGTTGTAGTTTGTTCCTCTAAAGCTTCACTCGTACCTCCAGGAAGGATCTCTCCACCTGTTCAAACGGTGATTTCCAGAGAATCTCCCTCACCTGTGGCTTTTGCACAATCCAATCTCACAGATCAGTATTTGCAGATGAGCCAGAGGGTCTGTATGAAATGGGTGAATCCTCAGGTGTCCGCTCTGTTGAAGGGGAAATCACACAATGGTAACCACACATATATATCTATATATAAACTCACCACCTTGCTCAATTTTCCAAGGTTTGTCTTCACATTGATAATATCTCACAAAGATATCAAAGCTTCTTTCTTGAGACCGCATTTTCATCAATCAAACAATCAATATATTCAATTCAATTTATTCAGTTCAATTTATTCAGTTAAATTTATTCAATTAAATTCAATCAATTAGATTCAATCAATCAACAATTCAATCAATTATTCAATTTCAATTAATTCATCAATATTCATCAATAAATCAAATTAATCATTTTGTCTGAGTCCTTTCATAAGCCCTTTCCCCAATGATGTCAGGACAGGTCCATCCATTGACTGAGATCGAATCTCATCGGTCGTCACCTCTGGTTCATACCTCATGTCAATTGATGAATCACCGTCCTGTCCGAGGGTCATATCTGACATATTTCCCCATTTTGCCTGGTCTCCACAAATTTTCTTTGCAACCACTAAAGGCAACTCATCCTTCATTCGTGAGACAGCCAAAATGGATGGCAGATATTAAAGTTCATTGGGAAAAATATCTCATCATTTTTTTCTTTTAATAGTACCCAAAATCTCTTGGCAATATAAATTTCGTAAAACTCCTGAAATAAGACTGTAAAATTCCTTCAATCATGCTAAATTTTGAAACTCCATCGCTTGTAACACCCAATTTATCCCATAGGGCTTGAAAGTTCTTTCCCAAGTTCATGCAATCATTCTGCATTTGAACCCTATGATCTCATTCATAATAATCATCATGATTTTATAGTCATGGTCCTATCATAATCATCTATTTAAAACGAACATTTCCTTTATCACCACAGCTATGTGGTATAATCAACAATAGAATAAAACTGTACATAGCAACAGGCTACCTCATGGCCACTTAGTATACCTATTGACAATAAGTCATAACAATACCGAATAATCATTGAACAATTAAAAAAAATCGCTTCCACTGCTCCAGCCGTAGCATTCGTCATTTTGTCTGCTCATCCGCGTGACCAAAACGAAATAAAGGGAGCTCAACCATTACACAGCGCTTTTAATGGCGCATGCCATAGGAACTCAACACAATTTCGACTCGGCCAGAAAAACGAGCAAATTTTGCAGGATGTTAACTGGAATTAGCCGTGAAAATATATACAAAATACACAAAAATACACACCCACAAAAATAAACAACAAAACCCAAACAAACCCAAGGTCGACCCTCTTACACAGTAAATTACATCATTTCAGCATCGTATTGATTGCTGAAATATTCCAGGGTTTATACACACCTTAAAAGAGGTATGCGTGGTGTTGCCCCCTCCCACGTTTATTCCAGGGTTTATACACACCTTAAAAGAGGTATGCGTGGTGTTGCCCCCTCCCACTTTTAATTCCTCATTAAATTCCTCATTAAGTTACTCATTAAATTACTCATTAAATTACTCATTAAATTACTCATTAAATTACTAATTAAATTACTCATTAAATTACTCATTAAATTACTCATTAAATTACTCATTAAATTACTCATTAAATTACTCATTAAATTACTTATTAAATTACTTATTAAATTACTCATTAAATTACTCATTAAGTTACTCATTAAATTACTCATTAAATTACTTATTAAATTACTTATTAAATTACTCATTAAGTTACTCATTAAATTACTCATTAACTTAACTTACATAGTTTCAGCATTGTATTGATTGCTGAAATATTCCAGGGTTTATACACACCTTAAAAGAGGTATGCGTGGTGTTGCCCCCTCCCACGTTTATTCCAGGGTTTATACACACCTTAAAAGAGGTATGCGTGGTGTTGCCCCCTCCCACTTTTAATTACTCATTACATCGTTTCAATTAAAAACATCGCTTCTACTGCTCCAGCCGCAGCATTCGTCACTTTGTCTGCTCATCCGCATGACCAAAACGAAATAAAGGGAGCTCAACCATTACACAGCGCTTTTAATGGCGCATGCCATAGAAACTCAACGCAATTTCGACTCGGCCAGCAAACGAGCAAATTTTGCAGGATGTTAACTGGAATTAGTCGTGAAAATATATCCAAAATACACAAAAAATACACACCCACACAAATAAACAACATTTATTCCGTTCAACAGAACAAACATTTCCTATATCATGACATGCATGTCTTCAAAATTATATGACCAAGAGAAAAAGTAAAACTAATTAAAACTGCGGGCAGTGATAATCCGGGGACCATGCCGCTCCATCCTGATTGGACGGGTGCATGCTAGAGTCGTTAACAACGACAGTCCAGATCCGATTGTTCAAAATTTCAACTCAATCGATCGAAAAATGAACGCAGGGATGCATTTTAAAGGTGCAGTGGCACTAACTGAGTTGCCACGAATATGGCCACGAAATTGCCAATATGGCCATCACAAAATATTTTCCTTAATCAATTGGCTCATAGCATAACCAATCTGCAAGTATTTCATCCGAAGATGTATCTCTAAGGAATTTTAATTAAATAAGTCATTTATAAATCAACGAGTTAATTTATTAAATGATTAATCAATAAATCAAAATTTTCCTTGACAGCCACATCACTTGGTCAGTGTCATGTCCAAATATCAGCTTCCTTACTCAAAAGGTGCCTGAGTTAATGTAATGTAATTACTGTAATAAGATTACTGCAATTACTGTAATGATTACTGTAATTACTGTAATTACCGGAACTGTAATTACTGTAATTACCTCAGGTAATTACTGTAATGTAATTACTGTTATGTAATACGAAATGTAATTAATTAAATAAGTACTTCCTTAATCGCTAATAATTAAATAACTCGTGAATTCTTATCCGATTTACTTAACATTTGAGTGTCCCCAAAACGTTGGAGCGAAACGTTGTAGCGACGTTGTGGAAACGTCAGCAAAACCCAACATTTGAATGTTCCCAAAACGTTGGAGCAAAACGTTGCAACAACGAAAGTGAAACGTTGTAGCGACGTTGTGGAAACGTTAGCAAACCACAACATTTGACTGTTCCCAAAACGTTGGAGCAAAACGTTGCAACAACGAAAGTGAAACGTTGTAGCGACGTTGTGGAAACGTCAGCAAACCACAACATTTGACTGTTCCCAAAACGTTGGAGCAAAACGTTGCAACAACGAAAGTGAAACATTGTAGCGACGTTGTGGAAACGTCAGCAAACCACAACATTTGACTGTTCCCAAAACGTTGGAGCAAAACGTTGCAACAACGAAAGTGAAACGTTGTGGCGACGTTGTGGAAACGTCAGCAAAACACAACATTTGAATGTTCCCAAAACGTTGGAGCAAAACGTTGCAACAACGAAAGTGAAACGTTGTAGCGACGTTGTGGAAACATCAGCAAAACACAACATTTGACTGTTCCCAAAACGTTGGAGCAAAACGTTGCAACAACGAAAGTGAAACGTTGTGGCGACGTTGTGGAAATGTCAGCAAAACACAACATTTGAATGTTCCCAAAACGTTGGAGCAAAACGTTGCAACAACGAAAGTGAAACGTTGTAGCGACGTTGTGGAAACGTTAGCAAACCACAACATTTGACTGTTCCCAAAACGTTGGAGCAAAACGTTGCAACAACGAAAGTGAAACGTTGTAGCGACGTTGTGGAAACGTCAGCAAAACACAACATTTGAATGTTCCCAAAACGTTGGAGCAAAACGTTGCAACAACGAAAGTGAAACGTTGTGGCGACGTTGTGGAAACGTCAGCAAAACACAACATTTGAATGTTCCCAAAACGTTGGAGCAAAACGTTGCAACAACGAAAGTGAAACGTTGTAGCGACGTTGTGGAAACGTCAGCAAAACACAACATTTGAATGTTCCCAAAACGTTCCAACAACAAATGATCACAAGTAATTATCGCATTGCAATGACCTCTAAACATTCCTAAACCAATAAGCTAGTCTGGCGATGCCAAATACCTCACACATCTGTCATCTTAGAAGTCGCTGTTTGCTTTAGACAAATACTTATCAAAGCCTTCAGACAAACTATTAGCAATATTATTCCTAGGATTAAAATTATTAGGATTATTATCAAATATTTATCAAAATATTAGGATTATCATCAAACCAATGAATGACTCAATCAATTTTTTTTTTTTTTAATGACTACATCCAAACCTAGATATTTTGAGTTCCGTAACTTTAATACTTCAAATTTTCCATTCCTTCCCTTCCTGATCCTTAGATGTAGGGATGGGTTCTTTTTAGGATCATGTTGCATCGAGCATTATTTTCCAAAACAGTGTGAACATTAAACTACACCATTACCTCTGACATCCCACAATTAACATTAGCTTTCCCATGATGTCGCGATATGACCTTATAATCCCATAAAACTCTTTAATACTTCAAATTTTCCATTCCTTCCCTTCCTGATCCTTAGATGTAGGGATGGGTTCTTTTTAGGATCATGTTGCATCGAGCATTATTTTCCAAAACAGTGTGAACATTAAACTACACCATTACCTCTGACATCCCACAATTAACATTAGCTTTCCCATGATGTCGCGATATGACCTTATAATCCCATAAAACTCTTTAATACTTCAAATTTTCCATTCCTTCCCTTCCTGATCCTTAGATGTAGGGATGGGTTCTTTTTATATTTATCCCATTAAAATCCCATTACAATCCCATATCTTGTCACCCTTTGCATTGTTGAAAGCAATTAATTCCATAACTCAATTTTACCTTACATCCTTACATTACATTACACCCTTACATCCTTTTTTTAAAATCCCATTAAACTTGTTCAAAGAACGTTCATTTCGCAAAATCGAACCAACCACAACCTTCGCCATTAATATCTATTGTAAGCGTGCCGAATCAATAAGTATCACTTTTCCAATGAGCCTCGACCAGAGGGTGGTTGTTACTCACAAACACTCGTCGCTAGCTGTTCCATTGTCTGTTGATTTTCATTCTGCTGCCGATTTCCATTGAGCCATCAGAGTGGAATTTGGAATTTTTATTTCTCTGAGCTCATGAAAGTGGTGACAATGGGTGGTCTGCCATTGCTTTTCCACAAAAGCACTTAATTATTGTCTTTCATTCAACCGTGAAGCATGTCTCAAAGGCTTAGTGATGGACCTGGACAAAATTTGATGCAATTTTCATCCAATCGCCATCTTTCATAATAATTCTGGACCGGTATGAGATGGGGTTGTCTGTCATGAATTTATTTGTTGATCGAACGAGTTTTAGACATGGCGGGAAAACTGAAAAAAATTATTTATTTAAAACGGGTGTACACGATTGTACACCTTACCGAACCTTACCGAACCGGCAAACAAATCGCCTCATGGTGCACTTCATGAGCCGATTTGCCCGCAGACCAGAGTAAGGCTTTTGTACATATCCTCGCAAGCTCACGAATAATAGAATCATTTAAAACGTTCCATCCTTGGATTACCTATGGACAATCACAAGTCCCACACACCAAATCCTCCATGTATATACACATAACTATTCCCAAGTTCGTAAATCATACTGGACAAAAACAAGACACACTCACCTTTAAAGGTCTTGTATGTGTCCAATTGATCTCAGCGGTGCCTCCAAATTGTGGGGGAAGTGGTGGGGTGAGACTCAACACGCCAATGGTCGGAAACAGGTTTTACAAAAGGTCTGGTTTATTAACTGGTTATTCACTTCATTCCATTACCAAATAATACCGTTTAACTCAATGGACCAGGTTAACTCTATTCGCATGGTCCTTCTCGTTCGGCTGCAGCGCCGAACTCGTGGTACGCGTTCATTCCGTCGTGCAGGGCTTCTGAGGATGAGTGCTCTCTCTCAGCGCTGTTCACAGGGTTCCGTTCCGTTCCGTAGGTCAGAGCTTCTGGTGACAAGTCTCCTGACTCATAGTTTGCTCTGGTTTTTATGGGCCTTGTCGCGCTAATCCCTTCTCCGCTAATGCCCCGAGGTCATGCATGCACCGAGTCCTGGCACCAGCTCGCTCCCCTCCTGCTGCGAGTTCCCTTTACCAAACGATAGGGGGGTGCTCCAGCCTGGGGCTGTGACCAGGTGGACAAGAGATTACCATGTTCGTGCACATTCTTGGCATTCATTTACGAAATCATCTATCTGCTTCGTTACCAGTCTTAATCAATGAGTTACCAGTGCCAATCAATAAGTTACACTGAGTTACACTTCCACAGAACCATGGGACCAGTTCCGTCAGGGCATCAAGGTACATCGTGAATGAAGCCTGCCGCAGAGAATGCACGTAGACCAGTACCAACATCTCTAGTTCCAGCACAGTTGCCCAGTACTGAAAGTTGGGAATGTCTTCTCCTCTCTGGTGACATCAGTCTTCGAACTCAGGCAGGTCTTCTGCATCATCAGCATATGTCATACAGTGGCGTTCATACGCACGGTGTTGCAGGATGTGCAGTGCCGCTGCAGTGATTTGATGAGCTCTTCTTGTGCGGGTGACGTGGGCAGCTCGCAGGAAGGAGTCGGCCGTCCCTGGCGTTGCAATCTCAGCTTGCAAATCTGCAAAATCTGCAAATCTTGCAAAAGTCAAATCTCTGAATCTGAGATGGCCCAATATCCAGATCTTTTCATAATATGATAGTCTACTAGTGTGCCAAATGTGGTGCTTTCCTCACAAAATGCACAATTGTTATGCTATATTTAGCTTAGCTGCTGGACGACACCTGACCTTGAGTGATGCCATACTGCCGAGCAATAGCACGCTGTTTCATGCCGGAATTTCGTAAAGCCACCACTCCATGACAAACAGCATTGTCGAGTTGACGGACCATCTCCAGAGGAAGCGGCAATAACTTTTGTAGACATGCAGCAGTTGTCTTCCACTAATACAGAACGCAACAACCCTTATATACCCGATTGTGAAGCCAATCGTCAAATGTACCTGTCTGTACATTTTGTCATGCCACCTGTGATATAATCCTGTTATTGACTTCTTGCTGCGACAGACAATCAGTGACATGGTTCTTTTAACAAAGAAATCACCGAAGCGTAAAAGAAACTCACCAGATTGATATACTGAGTTCAGAAAGTAAACCCAAGTCAAGAAAAAAAAAAAAATTCCAAATTAAATGCCAAGTCTGTATGTATATATATATATATATATATATATATATATATATATATATATATATATATATATATATGTATACATACAGTGTGTGTGTGTGTATATATATGGGCTTGTGGCGGGCACAAGGGGCAATAATTCCGAATAATTCCGTGCACCAGTGGGTGGCGCGAGCGTCCAGGCGGGGAACGAAAGCACATGCCCCGCCTTTCGACCGATCGGCCACGCCCGGGGACTAGGTGTGGCCTCGGGACATATATGCGGGCTCTAAGCTCGAGCCCGCCCAGTGCTGAAGTACCAGCTTTGAATAAAGACTCTTTGTTATACCAACGCGTTGTGGCCTACCTCTCTGGCAATCGAGTCGTGTGTGCGTAGCACCACACTGGTGACCCCGATTGGTTCAGCCGTCGCTGACCACCAAACGCGCCATGGCTACCACCGCCGTCGCAGTCAAACTCCCGGAGTTTTGGGAAGCGCAAGCCGATGTTTGGTTTTTGCAGGCCGAAGCTCAATTCCAACTCCGAGGCATAACGGCTGACGAGACCCGGTACTACCACGTGGTCGCCGCCCTCGGGCCCGGCACTGCCGCCCGAGTCGTGTCCATCCTTCGGCACCGCCGGGCGACAACAAGTACGAGGCGCTCAAACGTCTCCTCATCGCCACGTTCGGGCTCATCGTCCATGCTGTCCCTGCTTGAAGACCAGCCCCCGGATTTCTTATTCCGGGCACTTTTCCTACACCAGCTACCTGCACAGGTACGCCTCGCGCTGGCCGGTTCCAAAATAAAGGAACCCCGCGTCCTGGCCGTAGAGGCCGACAAGTATTTCACGGCCTGCGACACGCGGTCAGTGTACGGTGCTGCCGTAGTGGATCCCGGTGCGGAGGCTCCAGCGCCCCCGGTTTCCCTCGTGGCCGCTGCTACGCCCCATGCACTACCGCCGCCGCCACCACCACCGCCGCCGGCATGGCCGCCGCGGCCGTTACCGCCGCAAACCTGGTGCTACTACCATGCCAGGTTCGGCGGCCAGGCTAAAACGTGTCGCCCGCCGTGCTCTTTTGACGGGTCGGGAAACGACCGGCGCTCACTTGCGGCCATGAGCGTCGGCCATTCCGGCAGCCTCCTTTTCATCACGGACACCTTGTCCGGGTGCCGTTTTCTTTGCGACACAGGAGCGCAGGTAAGCGTCCTCCCCGCCTCCACGTCGGACAAGCAAACCGCG
The DNA here is from genome assembly GCF_964187855.1 of Myxine glutinosa. NCBI lineage: Eukaryota > Metazoa > Chordata > Myxini > Myxiniformes > Myxinidae > Myxine > Myxine glutinosa. The sequence goes on along the minus strand of NC_136273.1, from coordinate 3,848,102 downwards.
GGCCGGGGCCCCGCTTTGCTTGCCGCCAAACGGTACACCCACCCGCACATTCGGGAAGTGTTGCCTCTCACTGCAGTTCAGAGGGCAGCGCTTTCAATGGTCGTTCGTGACCGCCAGCGTGCCAATGGCACTGCTCGGTGCGGTTTTCCTATGCGCGAATGGGCTGTTGGTCGACGTGAAGTGCAGATGGCTCGTCCAGGCCGAAACCTTCAGCTCGCTCGCTTGTTCGCTGAGCGGCTCACCGAGCGGCTTGCCAAGCGGCTTGCTGGAAGGTTCCGTCCCGGCGAGTTTAGTTTGCACGCTTCTGGCAGCGGACGACTTTACCCGCCTCCTCGCCAGTTTCCCGGCCCTCACGCGGCCCACCTTCTCAGCGGTGGCCGTTAAACACGGGGTGGAGCACCATATACCCACGGTCGGGCCGCCGGTCTATGCCCGGGCACGCCGACTCAAACCCACGAAGCTCGCCGTGGCGAAAGCGGAGTTCGCCACGCTGGAGCGGCTGGGGATCGTACGGCGCTCCAACAGCGCTTGGGCTTCTCCTCTGCACATTGTGCCGAAGTCCGGCGGAGGATGGCGGCCGTGCGGGGACTACCGCCGGCTCAATTATGCCACCACCCCCGACCGCTACCCGGTCCCGCATATCCAGGACTTTTCCACCTAGTTGGCAAACACGACCGTGTTTTCCAAGGTGGACCTCATCCGGGGCTACCACCAGGTCCCCGTCCAACCAGACGATGTCCCGAAGACGGCCGTCATCACCCCTTTCGGCCTCTTCGAGTTCCTGAGAATGCCTTTCGGGTTGAAGAATGCGGCCCAGGCGTTCCAACGGCTTATGGACAGCGTCTTGCGCGACTTACCTTCCCTCTTTGTCTACCTGAACGACATCCTAGTCACGAGCGCGTCCTGGGAGGAGCACCTGCTCCACCTCCGCACGCTTTTCGAACACCTGGGCCAGCATGGCCTAATCATCAACCCCGCCAAGTGCCGTTTCGGCATCGCCACCATCGACTTCTTGGGGCACCGCATCACCAGGCACGGGGCCGTCCCTTTACCGGCCAAGGTGGAGGCGGTCAGGGATTTCCCGCGGCCCCGCACGATCAAGGGGCTCCAGGAGTTCCTGGGCATGGTAAAGTTTTACCACTGCTTCGTGCCCCACGTCGCCCAGCTCCTCCGCCCCTTGCAAGAGGCCCTCCGGGGCAAACCGGGCAACGGCGGCATCGCCTGGTCGGAGCCGATGGCCACGGCATTTGCGGGCGCAAAGCCAGTCCTGGCCGACGCCCCCATGCTGGCGCACCCGGCGCCCGATGCACCGATCGCCCTCACCACCGACGCGTCGGACTACGCGGTGGGCGCGGTGCACGAGCAGTGGGTGCGTGGTTCTTGGCAACCGCTGGCATTTTTTAGCCGGCAGGTTCGCCCGCACGAACGCCGCGATAGCACCTTCGACCGCGAGCTGCTCGGGCTCCACCTGGCGGTCCGACACTTCCGCCATCTGCTGGAGGGCTGCCCGTTCACGGCTTTCGTCGACCACAAGCCCCTTGTGTTCGCGATGGCCATGGTCGCCGAGCCATGGTCGGCACAGCAGCAGCGTCACCTCTCTGCCGTGTCCGAGTACACGACGGGCATCTGTCACGTGGCGGGTAAAGACAACCCGGTGGCGGATTGCCTTTCCCAGTCCGTTGTGCACGCGTTCCACCTCAGGGTCGACTATACCCGGATGGCGGAGGACCAGACCGCCGACCCCGGCATCCAGGCCTTGCGGACCACCGTCACGGGCCTCCGCGTCACCGAGGTGCCGTTCGACGCCGCGGGCGCGGCCCTCCTACGCGACGTCTCCCTCGGCCGGCCTCGCCCCATTGTGCCCGCTGGCTGGCGGCGCCCAGTTTTCGACGCCATCCACGGCCTGTCCCACGGCACGAAGGCATCCCAGAAGCTCGTCGCGGCGAAGTTCGTCTGGCATGGCTTCCGGAAGGACGTCCGCGACTGGGCCAGGACGTGCCTCGCGTGCCAGCGCGCAAAGGTCCACCGCCACACCCAGGCCCCGTTGGCCCCGTTTGCGGTGCCCGAGCGTCGGTTCGACCACGTGCACGTCGACTTGGTGGGACCTCTGCCCCCCTCGCTGGGGTTCACCCACCTCCTCACCATGGTGCACCGCACCACACGGTGGCCGGAGGCCGTCCCATTGGCGGCGACGTCTGCGGCTGATGTGGCGCAAGCCTTCATCGCCACTTGGGTTGCCCGGTTCGGTGCCCCCTCGGACATCTCGTCCGACCGCGGCCCACAGTTCACCTCGGAGCTCTGGGCCGCGGTGGCGCAAGGGCTCGGGGTGAAACTACACCGCACCACGGCCTACCACCCCCAGGCCAATGGCCTGTGCGAGCGCTTTCATTGCTCAATGAAGGCCGCGCTCCGGGCCAGCCTCCGCTACGGCGGCTGGGTCGACAGACTCCCCTGGGTCCTGCTGGGCCTCAGGATGGCGCCCAAGGACGACCTGCGCGCGTCCTCGGCGGAGCTGGTCTTCGGGCAACCACTGCGGGTACCAGGTGAATTTATCCCCGAATCCACGGCTCCTTGGTCCGTGGCGCAACAGCGCTCTGCCCTTCAGGAGACCGCCCGGAGGTTCGCCCCAGTGCCGACGGCACACCACGGTTGCCCGCCTTCCCACGTCGCCCCGGAGCTTCGCACGGCGAAGTACGTCTTCGTCCGGCACGACGCCCACTGGGCACCGCTACGGCCCTCGTACGACGGGCCCTTCCGCGTGCTGGAGACCGGGGACAAATTCTTCACCATCGACATCGGCGGTGCCCCGGATCGCATCTCCGTGGACCGCCTCAAGCCGGCCCACCTCGATCCGGACCACCCCCCGCAAGCAGCTCTGCCTCCGCGTCGAGGCCGTCCCGCTACCCCCCAGCCCTGCACCCATCCCCAGGGGGCGTTTCGGCCGGGTCATCCGGCTTCCCCGCAAACTCACCCTTCAGGTGCGCGGGAATTCTGGGGGGGCGCGTGTGGCGGGCACAAGGGGCAATAATTCCGCGCACCAGTGGGTGGCGCGAGCGTCCAGGCGGGAAACGAAAGCACATGCCCCGCCTTTCGACCGATCGTCCACGCCCGGGGATTAGGCGTGGCCTCGGGACATATATGCGGGCTCCAAGGTCGAGCCCGCCCAGTGCTGAAGTACGAGCTTTGAATAAAGACTCTTTGTTATACCAACGCGTTGTGGCCTACCTCCCTGGCAATCGAGTCGTGTGTGCGCAGCACCACAGACTATAGCTCGTAATACAGTTGACATACACATGGACATACTGATGAGACAAACACCTATCACAGCCACGAAGCTAGGGGGACGTGCCGTCACTAACGTCACTTCCCGGGATACCTAGGTACCAGTAACGTCATAACAATGGTGCTGTAGCGGTTACCGGTAGCATGACACAATTACCCTGCACCGGCCGATGACGCAACCGGCGAGCGGTCACGTGTCCGGACTCGCCCGGGCGTGTTGAGACGTGTCCGAGACCCGGACTCGCCCTTTACCGGGCGAACACTTGCCTTGCATACCACGCCCCGTTGAGAGGCGTGGCTTATCTATTTGCATACCACGCCCCGCCTGAGAGGCGTGGCTTTTGTGTGTTGAGTTTCTGATATATATTGCCGCCCGTTCGATGGGCTGATTCAGTGCTTTGGAGTTCGTTTGACTTGAGTGCGCTGGGAATAAATAGCTCAGAGAAACCTAATTCCTGGCGTCGTCCATATTGTCCGATTTTATCGTGCGAGCACAGCTCCCACAGTGCCGCTTTTCTCACCGTACTCAGCGAGCATTTCTTCAAGAGGGACTTCCTCCTCCCCATGGATGCCAACTGATGGAGGTTGTCCGTGCTCTCCCTTTTCAAGCAAGGAAGCAACACGGTCCATTTTTAAAAAGTCTTTTGTAATAATAATAATACATTTATTTTATATAGCGCTTTTCAAGAAGCCCAAAGACGCTTTGACAGAGTACAAAAAAACAAGTGCAAAAAGACAAAAATCAACAGGTAAATAATCAAAGCAAAAGGAAGGAGAAGGAGAAGAGATAGTCAGGGGTTAAATGCTGTGGGTTAAATGTTGAATGCAGTGTTGAACAGGTGGGTCTTGAGTGGTGTTTTGAATATGGTGAGTGAGGAGGAGTCTCTGATGGTGTGAAGGTAGTGAGTTCCAGAGGGTGGGAGCAGCGATGGAGAAGGCCCTGTCCCCCCAGGATCTGAATTTGGTCCGGATGGGGGGGGGGGGGGGGGTCAGGAGGTTGGTACCAGCAGAGCGGAGGTTGCGGGTGGGAGTGTGTCTGGAGAGGAGGTCAGTCAGGTAGGATGGGGCCAGGTTATGGAGGGCTTTGTAGGTCAAGAGGAGGATTTTGTACTGGATTCTCTGGGGGATGGGGAGCCAGTGAAGCTTGTAAAGGACGGGGGTGATGTGGTCACGGGTCCGGGAATGGGTGAGTAGACGGGCAGCGGAGTTCTGAATGTATTGGAGTTTATTGATGATTATTGAGGGTGAACCAAAGAGGAGGCTGTTGCAGTAGTCCAGACGGGAGGTGATGAAGGCGTGGATGAGGGTTTTTGCAGCCATGGAGGAGAGGGATGGACGGAGATGGGCGATGTTTTTCAGGTGAAAGAAGGCTGTCTTCGTGATCTGTTTAGTGTATTTGTCGAAGGAGAGGGTTTGGTCAAAGATGATGCCAAGATTCCGGATGTGAGGGGAGGTGGATACTGGGAAACCGTCGATGTTGAGGGCAAAGTTATGGGTGGATTTGGTGAGCGTTTTGGGGCCAATGATGATTATTTCAGATTTATCATAGTTAAGTTTGAGGAAGTTGATTTGAAGCCAGGATTTTATTTCAGTGATGCAGTTTGTCAGGATAGAGTGGGTGGCGGTGGAGATGAAAAGCTGGATGTCATCGGCTAAGCAGTGGAATTTGAGACCATGACGGCGGATTAAGTGACCAAGGGGGGACAGGTACAGGATGAAGAGGAGGGCGCCAAGAACTGAACCTTGGGGGAGGGGAGCAGTGAGGGATTTGCAGTTATTGATGGAGATGAACTGGCATCTGTCGGAGAGGTATGATTAGATCCAAGAGAGGGCAGTGCCGGTAATGTTGAAGGTGGTTTCAAGTCGGGTGAGGAGGATGGTGTGATTGATGGTGTCAAAGGCGGCGCTGAGTTTGAGGAGGATGAGAATGTTGAGGTTGCCAGCGTCAGAGGAGAGGAGAAGGTCGTTGGTGATTTTGAGGAGAGCAGTTTCAGTACTGTGGTTGGAGCGGGAATCCGGATTGGAATGTTTCATACAGGTTATTGGCAGAGAGGTGATGTTTAAGTTGAGTGGCTGCAGTGCGTTCCAAAACTTTTGACAGAAAGGGTCGGTTGGAGATGGGTCTGAAGTTGTTTAGGGTGTCAGGGTTGAGTCCAGGTTTTTTCAGAATGGGGGTAACAGCAGCAATTTTGAGGGATGGTGGGACGATGCCTGTAGACAGGGAGGAGTTTATTGTTGCAGTGATAAGTGGAGAGAGAGCAGGAAGGGAGGCCTTGACAAAGCTTGAGGGGATGGGGTCAAGAGTGCAGGTGGCAGTTTTCATTCCTATGAGGAGTTCAGAGAGGTCAGTAGGGGAGACTGGGGAGAATTGAGACAGGGTTTGGCAGGATAAGGGGGGGCAGGTGGTTTGAGGGGGAGCAGGTGCGGTGGTGGTTAAGCTGCTGTAGATGTTGTCAATTTTGCTTTGGAAGAATGAAAGGAAGGAGATGCAGTTGTCTACTGTGAATGACTGGGTGGTGGTGTCCAGGGGGCTGAGGAGTTTGTTTATTGTAGAGAAGAGTGCTTTTGGGTTTCCAGAGCCAGAGTGGATAATTTGAGAGTAGTAGGTGGAGCGGGTGCAGGAGAGGGCATCTATGTAGTGCTGTAGGTGGTCCTTGTAGGCTTGGGAGTGAATTGTGAGACCTGTTTTATTGCGGAGTCTTTCAAGTTGGCGAGCACGAGTTTTCATCAGGCAGAGTTCAGGGGTAAACCAGGGAGCAAAATAGGTGAAAGAAACTGTTTTGGTTTTCACGGGCGCAAGCTGGTCAAGGCAGGAGGAGAGAGTGTGGTTGTAGTAGTCAGGGAGGTCAGAAGGGGTGTGGAGGTCAACGAAGGGAGAAGTGGACATTTTTTCAGAGAGGGTGGATGAGAATGAGGTAGGTGAAAGAGCGTTTAGCTTACGGAAATTGATAGTGCGATAATGCCTTGGTGCTGGGGTGGGGATGTTGATGGTCATAGTGATGGCTAAGTGGTCAGAGAGGGTGAGGTCGGAGCCAGAGAGATGGTGCAAAATTAATCCAGTAGAGCAGACAAGGTCCAGAATGTGCCCACGGTTATGGGTAGGAAAGTTGACATGTTGAGTGAGGTTAAAGCAGGTGAGTAAATCAGTGAAGTCAGTGGTTATTGTGGAGTCAGTGGAGTCCATGTGGATATTGAAATCACCGAGGATGAGGTTGAGGGGGAGAGGGAACAGAGCTGGGTCAGAAAGTAGGAGAAGTCAGACAGGAATGATGGGTGTGGTTTGGGAGGGTGGTAGACGACAGCCATGACTGACTGTGTGTGACCAGAGAGTTTAAAAGCCAGGTGTTCAAATGATGGAGCAGATGAGATGGAGATGAGGCTGGTCTTGATGTCCTGTCGGTGAATTACGGCAATTCCACCACCTCGGCCCTCCGAGCGTGGTTTATTGATGTAAGAATATCCATTCGGTGTAGTGAGGTTGAGTGAGAAGTAGTCCAGAGGTTGTTGCCAGGTTTCAGTGAGACAGAGAAAGTCCAGTTTATTTTCCAGAATGTAGTCGTTCAGGATGAGGCTTTTGTTGTTGAGGGACCGGGTATTGAACAGGGTGAGCTTGATGTTGCTTTGTACGGTGGGGGATGAACTCAGGTGATTTAGCCAGGGTTTGCAGACAGGAGGTGCGATCGTGTGCGTTGCTGTGACCAGGTGCGCTGGGACGATGAGTGGGAGTGCGCTGAGCCGACCAGAGTACGGGAATGAAGTGACCTGTTTGTAAATAAACAAACTTACGACCGGAGCCTCTATGAATGTATCTGGGTCGTCGCAGGAGTCCGTGGGATTTGATTGCAGAGATGCATGATGGGGTGGAGTGAGTATTGAGCAGAAGAAGCCTTGCGGCGGAGTACCTTAGAGCCATGCCAGGCAGGAGCGAAGGGACGAGTAAGAGGCCAAGGTTGAGGAGGACGAGTAGGCTTTGCCGCAGCGGCAAACGACCGCAGCCGCTAATCAAGACAGCAAAGGCCGCAGCGGCAAACGACCGCAGCCGCTAATCAAGCCAACCAAGACCGCAGTGGCAAACAGCCACAGCCGCAAACAACGGCCACAAACAACGGGAGCGGGCCTGAGGAAACAGTGGAAGAGCCGGGCAGGCGGAGCCAGGAGCAGAGCCGGGACCGAGCAGAGGGCAGACCCAACGGCCAAAAAGCCGCCACGACCACCAGAAAAGCAGACTATATACAATGACCCAGTCGGAGAAGTGGCGAACAAGTAACGCCAGCGTCCTCTCCAGACCGGACCGGAAAGGTGTGACTTGAACCGGTCCAAACCGGATGGGTGTTTTTTAGGAGACACCATCTTCTTACTGGATGACCATTGGTTCCCCATGGGAGCTCATCCGCCCTTTGCCAGGTATTGTTTTTGGTCCACATGTATAATGGACATTAAACACATGAACACACATGGACACTGCAAGTACTTCCAGGAAAGAAGTCGGTATTTCAAAAAAGTGGATCTGGGTTGAATTAACGGGGGTAGAAAAGATCAAGGTTTTGGATGGGGGAAGACAAGAGATGGTGGTGAACAGCTGTTTTAAAGACCTGGAGGGAGGAGTGGGATTGAAGAGAGTGATGGAGTTTGTTCCAGAGGTGGGAGAAAAGAGGAATGAAAGTGAAGGTGAGCAGAGGGTCTCGATTTTGGCAGTTTAACCATAAGAGGGTTGCTGGCAGATCTTGTGTGACCTGATGGAATATTTGGGGGACAGAGCACAGATAGAGCTGGGGGAGAAAGGCCGAAGAGGAGTCGGGAGAAGACAGAAAGACCACCTACCTGCCTGCGGTGAGTGAGTGAAAGGCCCTCAGAATCAGCTTCATCGCAGGAGATTCCAATGATTCTGAAAGCTTTGGTTTGAACAACGTAAAGTCGAGCTAGGTGTGAGGCAGGAGCACCAGCCCAGAGGGGAGAACAGTATTCCATTGAGCTGCGGATGAAAGCCTTATATGTGGTGAGGAGCTCAGGTGTGCCAAGGAAGGACTTCGCATGACGGAGGATGCCCAGTCGGCGACTGGCTTTGGAGTCCAGCTTGGAAATGTGGTTTTCCCAGGAAAGGTCATGGCAGATAGTGAGACCCAAAAGCTTGAGTGACAGAACTTCTTGGAGAGGACTGTTGAGAAAGTAGATGGGAGGGTTGTCCAATCGGTCTTTGCGGAGAGACATAGTGAGAGTGTGAGATTTGTCAGGATTGAAAGACATGTTCCACTTGTTTGACCAGTCTGTGATTTTGTCCAGGTCTGCAGAGAGTGAGGAGGCTGCAGACAGCCGATCTGAGAGATGAGGAATGGAGCGGCAGAGTGTGGGGTCATCAGCAAAGAGATAGAGAGGATTTTCCAGAGAGTCGGAGAGATCATTGATGAAGACCAGAAAAAGCACAGGGCCCAGAACACTGCCTTGGGGAACTCCAGCCTGAACAGGAAGGGGAGATGAGAGAAACCCATTCAGGGCCACATGTTGACTATGACCAGAGAGGAAGTCCGCAAGCCATGCGCGGAGATTTCCATGGATTCCATAGTATGAGAGTTTGTTGAGCAGAGCTGGGTGTCAGACCGTATCGAAGGCACGTGATTTGTCAAGGGAGACAGCTCTGATTTCCTGTTTGATATTGAGGACCTCCATCCATTGTTGAGACAGCAGAAGCAGTATGTCCAGAGTGGAGTGACCTGGTCTGAATCCAAATTGATGATCAGAGATCAAGCTATTGGAGAAGCGGCAGGATTTGATATCCAAAGCAATGATGGATTCCATGAGTTTGCTGATAATTGGGAGCAGGTTGATTGGTCTGTAGTTGCAAGGATCTGTTTTTGCACCTTTTTGTGTAAAATGGTGATGTTGGCTGATTTCCAAGATGATGGCAGATGACCTTGAGCAAAAGAGAGGGTGAAGAGAACAGAGCGATGGTGAGATCGAGCGGCAGAGCAGGATTTTAAGACCCGTGGGCTGACGCCGTCACGTCCAGTTGCAGAATCAGAGTCGAGGGTTGACAGAAACTTCTCCACCTTGTCAGGAGGAAAGGACACAGAGTCCAGGAGCAGCTGGGTATGACTGGGTACGGTGGGTACATAGAGGGATGGGTTTAGGACACAAGATTTAGAGGCAAATACAGAGTTGAGTCATTCAGCTTTGTCACGTGCGGTGTCAACTGTGTAGCCATTTGAGGTAAGGGAGGGGATGGAGGGTGAACAAACACCAGAAACGGATTTGACCAGACGCCACCAGGATTTGGATAAAGGAGACAGGTTTGAGAGTTCAGTCTTGTGAACGGAGAGATATTGTTTCCTGTCTCTCCTGAGGGTAGACACACACTTGTTCCGAGCTTTGTGAAAGGAACTGAGATTGCTTTGGGGGGAGGGGTCCTTTGCATATATTAAGGGAGGTGTGCTTTGCATATATAAAGGGAGGGGTGCTTTGCATATATAAAGGGAGGGGTGCTTTGCATATATAAAGGGAGGGGTGCTTTGCATATATAAAGGGAGGGGTGCTTTTTATATATAAAGAGAGGGGTGCTTTGTATATATAAAGGGAGGGGTGCTTTGCATATATAAAGGGAGGGGTGCTTTGTATATATAAAGGGAGGGCTGCTTTGTATATATAAAGGGAGGGGTGCTTTGCATATATAAAGAGAGGTGCTTTGCATATATAAAGGGAGGGGTGCTTTGCATATATAAAGGGAGGGGTGCTTTGCATATATAAAGGGAGGCGTGCTTTGCATATATAAAGGGAGGGGTGGTTTGCATATATAAAGGGAGGGGTGGTTTGCATATATAAAGGGAGGGGTGGTTTGCATATATAAAGGGAGGCGTGCTTTGCATATATAAAGGGAGGGGTGGTTTGCATATATAAAGGGAGGGGTGGTTTGCATATGTAACGGGAGGTGTGCTTTGCATATATAAAGGGAGGCGTGCTTTGCATATATAAAGGGAGGGGTGCTTTGCATATATAAAGGGAGGCGTGCTTTGCATATATAAAGGGAGGGGTGGTTTGCATATATAAAGGGAGGGGTGGTTTGCATATGTAACGGGAGGGGTGCTTTGCATAAAAAAGGAAGGGGCGCTTTGTGTATATAAAGGGAGGCGTGCTTTGCATATATAAAGGGAGGGGCGCTTTGTGTATATAAAGGGAGGGGCGCTTTGCATATATAAAGGGAGGGGCGCTTTGTGTATATAAAGGGAGGGGTGGTTTGCATATATAAAGGGAGGGGCGCTTTGCATATATAAAGGGAGGGGTGGTTTGCATATATAAAGGGAGGGGTGGTTTGCATATGTAACGGGAGGGGTGCTTTGCATAAAAAAGGAAGGGGCGCTTTGTGTATATAAAGGGAGGGGCGCTTTGCATATATAAAGGGAGGGGCGCTTTGTGTATATAAAGGGAGGAGCGCTTTGTGTATATAAAGGGAAGGGCGCTTTGTGTATATAAAGGAAGGGGCGCTTTGTGTATATAAAGGGAGGAGCGCTTTGCATATATAAAGGGAGGGGCGCTTTGTGTATATAAAGGGAGGAGCGCTTTGCATATATAAAGGGAGGGGCACTTTGTGTATATAAAGGGAGGAGCGCTTTGCATATATAAAGGGAGGGGCGCTTTGTGTATATAAAGGGAGGGGCGCTTTGCATATATAAAGGGAGGGGCGCTTTGTGTATATAAAGGGAGGGGCGCTTTGCATATATAAAGGGAGGGGAACTTTGTGTATCTGAAGGGAGGAGTGCTTTGCATATATAAAGGGAGGGGTACTTTGTGTATGTAAAGGGAGGGGTGCTTTGCGTATATAAAGGGATGGGCGCTTTGCGTGTATTAAGGGAGGGGCGCTTTGCGTGTATTAAGGGAGGGGCACTTTGCTTGTATTAAGGGAGGGGCGCTTTGCGTGTATTAAGGGAGGGGCGCTTTGCGTGTATTAAGGGAGGGGCGCTTTGCATATATAAAGGGAGGGGAACTTTGTGTATCTGAAGGGAGGAGTGCTTTGCATATATAAAGGGAGGGGCACTTTGTGTATGTAAAGGGAGGGGCGCTTTGCGTATATAAAGGGATGGGCGCTTTGCGTGTATTAAGGGAGGGGCACTTTGCGTGTATTAAGGGAGGGGCGCTTTGCGTGTATTAAGGGAGGGGAACTTTGCTTGCATTAAGGGAGGGGCGCTTTGCGTGTATTAAGGGAGGGGCGCTTTGCGTGTATTAAGGGAGGGGCGCTTTGCGTTTATACAGGGAGGGGCGCTTTGTGTATATTAAGGGAGGGGTGCTTTACGTATATAAAGTAAAGGAAGGAGCGCTTTGCGTTTATACAGGGAGGGGTGCTTTGCGTATATAAAGGGAGGTGCGCTTTGTGTATATTAAGGGAGGGGTGCTTTACGTATATAAAGTAAAGGAAGGAGCGCTTTGCGTTTATACAGGGAGGGGTGCTTTGCGTATATAAAGGGAGGGGCGCTTTGTGTATATTAAGGGAGGGATGCTTTACGTATATAAAGTAAAGGAAGGAGCGCTTTGCGTATATAAAGGGAGGGGCAGTTTACACCCCCCTTTGATTAACCAATGCGAATCAAATTGTCGCCACGAGTTGTTTTCACGCACACGGCGGCTGCCGAGGCTAACGCTAAGTCGCTAACCGGAAGTAATCCAAATTTCTCCGCCCACTGATAACAACAAAACAAAAACAACAACAACAACAAGTTAAATTGACGTGCGCAACGCACGCTTATCAAGATAAAGGAATCCAAAAGGTTCACAAGAGACGAAACATAAATTGAAGTGAAATGAAAGAAACTTTTGTCTGAAAGGATTTTTTTTTTTTAATGGAATTGTTAATTTTTTCAACTAATTTTACCATCAAACCAATGTCACCATAAACACACTTCCGTAGTTAAATGTATTTTTCATACACGTTTTTATATCGAGCGATTGGTATTAATTTAACAATCGGCGATCGATACATTTTTCACAAACCGGAAATACTTCTTCACCTTTAACCTGAGCAGCCGGATGTAGTTTTCGTGGTCTGTGTGCGTTAAGTGAAGGTGGTATCAAAAAAAGGAAAAAAAGAAAGAAAGCCGTCATGTCTTTTGTTGTCCTTTCAAGGATTTGTGTTAAAGTGTTTTGAGAATAAGTTTATCGTTTTAATTATTTGGAGCGTGGAGACATTAATGGCGCGTTATGAAAACTTGGAGTTTCCGTATTGTGACGAAGTGGGAAAGTATGAGAAGATGGCGAAAATCGGGCAAGGAACATTCGGGTAAGAGTAACATGTACTTCGTATTTACTATTACTATTACTATTCCTATTACTATGAGTATTAGTATTACTACACGTCCGTGTTGTGTAATTATAATTTATATCGGTACCCAAGGCCAAGTGTCGATCAATCGATTTATTTTATGTATGTAGTTATTTTCATGTCAGAGCTGCCAAGTTGTATCCAGCAATTTGCTCGAGTCGACCTCGGGACCACCTTGGCTCGGGGTGCCGCACTGCCCTGGCTCCGTGGGGGTGCCGGCTTGCCACGGCGCCGGGTGGGGGTGGTGCCGCCGCCGCTGCTCCGTGGGGGTGCCGGCCTACCCCGGCTCCGGGTGGTGGTGGTGGGGGGGGGCGAGGGGTGGTGCCGCCGCCCTGCCCTGGTTCCGTGGGGGTGCCGGCCTGCCCCGGTTCCGGGTGGTGGTGGTGTGGGGGGGGGGGGGGTGGTGGTGGTGGTGCTGCTGCCCTGGCTCTGGTGGCGGGTGGGGGGGGTGGTGGTGCTGCCGTCCTGCCCTGCCCTGCCCTGCCCTGTCTCTGTGGGGTTGCCGGCCTGCCCTGGCTCCGGGTGGTGGTTGGGGGGGGGGGTGCTGCCGCCCTGCCCTGCCCTGCCCTGCCCTGTCTCCGTGGGGTTGCCGGCCTGCCCCGGCTCCGGGTGGTGGTGGTGGTGGTGGTGGTGGTGGTGGTGGTGGTGGTGGTGCTGCCGCCGCCCTGCCCTGGCTCTGGTGGGGGGTGGGGGGGTGGTGGTGCTGCCGTCCTGCCCTGCCCTGCCCTGTCTCCGTGGGGTTGCCGGCCTGCCCTGGCTCCGGGTGGTGGTTGGGGGGGGGGGGGTGCTGCCGCCCTGCCCTGGCTCTGGTGGGGGTGGTGGTGGTGCTCCCGCCCTGCCCTGGCTCTGGTGTGGGGTGGTGGTGGTGCTGCTGCCCTGCCCTGGCTCTGGTGGGGGGTGGGGGTGGTGGTGCTGCCGTCCTGCCCTGCCCCGGCTCCGGGTTCCATCGTCGTTGGCAAATCTGAAGGTCCTCGGTTTGTTGAAACTGATCAGTGCAATTTGGAGAAACTATTGGAGACAAAATTAGTGAGGGCAATGTTTTTGGAGAATTATGGAGCTGCATCGTTTTGGGCCTAGTGCGAGTGATTCAGTCAAACATGGCGACATTGGAGGTGTTGGTGCGGATGCAAACACCGCTGGCATGTTCACTTCATATTGTTAGATTTTGTTTTTCCATTAAATTGACGGTTTATCAGGGCTTTTGTATTAATTGATAAATTGGTTATATTACAGCCTGGTGTTGGGCTAGCGGCTAGGGTGCCAGCTTAGGATCCTAGGATCCTGGGTTCGATTCCCGGTCGATCGCTGAATTAACACCAGGGGGGTTGACTCAGCCTGTCATCCTTCCGAGGTCGGCTAATTGAGTACCAGTTCACTGGTAATTCCCTGTTTGTCGTAAAAAGACGACAAAAAGGGTTGGCGGCAGGAAGGGCATCCGGCCGTAAAACATTGCTTCAAAAAGGGGACCAAAAAACAACAACCACGGTCCCCGAAAAAGGCCAACCCCCGCTTGCGGGGAAAAATGGCCTCTAAAGGTGGTTACTCCAGATGAGACATGGCACGGACACTGCCCAGGTACACTCGGACACCTTCGACAAAATGGGTGACGAATGTTTGTCCCACCGTCACAGGCTGACCCTGTCCTGTATGTTACAGGATCATCCTGGCTCATACTTTCTCGGGACGCCATTTGTGTCTGGTCATGCCGTTTCATGTCCTTGCTGTGTCGATGTCCCGCCCCAGTGGAGGGGGGAAGGTGGGGATATGGGTGGTGGTGAGGTGAAGCCGGTCGCAGGCAGGTCAACCAACACAGGTGTTTGATTTGCCACTCGAATCACATGTGCTGGTAGCTCGGACGAGATGGGCTTGCAGTTTAGAGCGACGCCTGTTTCTTCCTCCATCGTGGGGATGGCATCCTCTCTCAATCGTAGCGGATAACCCCCAAGATATTTCGGCCATTGGTGTAGCATGGAACCATCTCGGTTTGTATTATGCATATTATGTATTTTGTATTATTACCACCAATGATGCTTTGAGCCGGCATATTTGTGGAAAATTGAAAATTATTCGCTGTATGCGTTGTATGGAAGCGATGTAACCCGTAGACGGTACAGATATGGTGGTATACTTTTGAGTGACGTCACGGCTAATCGTGAAGAATATTTCGATTTGTAATATCAAAATTACCCACTTTATAAATCAGAAAAAGTCGCATCATATGTATTTTGTAGGGTATCGAGGGATAGATTGGTATCGAGGGATAGATTGGTATCGAGGGATAGATTGGTATCGAGGGATAGATTGGTATCGAGGGATAGATTAGTATCGAGGGATAGATTGGTATCGAGGGATAGATTGGTTTCCAGGGATAGATTGGTATCGAGGGATAGATTGGTATCGAGGGATAGATTGGTATCGAGGGATAGATTGGTATCGAGGTATAGATTGGTATCGAGGGATAGATTGGTATCGAGGGATAGATTGCTATCGAGGGATAGATTGCTATCGAGGGATAGATTGCTATCGAGGGATAGATTGCTATCGAGGGATAGATTGCTATCGAGGCATAGATTGCTATCGAGGGATAGATTGCTATCGAGGGATAGATTGCTATCGAGGGATAGATTGCTATCGAGGGATAGATTGCTATCGAGGGATAGATTGCTATCGAGGGATAGATTGCTATCGAGGGATAGATTGCTATCGAGGCCGTCTGAATGTTTGGTTTCCCCTTTAAGTGCTTGGAAAATCTGGATTTGTAAGGAAAAGGCCGGATGTGTTTGTTCATTGTTTGTTCCACTAATCACGAATGTGTGACTGACTCTTGTTTCGGCTCAGACTTGTCTTGTTTATTAGTCCTCTACCGGTGTACACCGGAGGGGACTATAGTTTTGCACGCCGTCCCTCCGTCTGTCCGTCACGCAAAGAACAGTTTTCCGGACTTTTTTTCTAAACGCTTAAGGCTAATGATTTCAAACTTGGCACATAGTTTCCTCATGATAAGTTACAGATCAAGTTCTAACTTCACGACGTTTCGATCATTTTTGACAAAGTTATCGAACTTTGAACTTTGGTAATTCTGATAATTCTGATGATCCTTACAGTGCCATTTTAAGTTTTAATTTCCTTTAAAAAAGATTTTCTCTGCAATAATTGGACCGATTGAGATCAAATTTTCACCATAGGGGGGACTCGGTCTGTAGAATAATTTAATGGTAATTATGACATCACAAGTCACGTGGTTCGGCCGCCATATTGTTTTTCGTGAAAACACGAAAGCCCCTTTTTCTCTGCAACAGCTGAACAGATCGAGGCCAAACTTTGCAGGCAGAATCGCATACCCATGACGAACAGAAAAGTCAGCCAGCATGACGTCATGCGTCATATGGTTTCAGAGTTATGACGTTTTTAAGCATGAACCTTTAAAACCGAGCCCCTCCCTCATTTTGATCCAATCGAGAAGAAACTTCACAGATCTGTTCAGCATGTCAGTCCACTAAAATGTCCTTTTGGAATTTGCGATAGGGCACGTGGTTTGGCAGATATCGTTAATTAAATGAAAATATTTTTTTTAAATGGATATCTCTTTGTTATTCTGGAGTTCTCAAGCCGCACCGCACGCCCTCAGCCTCGTCTGCGAACGTCAAAAGCGCGACACAGCGTGCTTTCGGGAGGGGCGGAGCCAGGGCAAGCAACATATTGCGGATTCGGGGGTCGGCGCTCCCCTTATCAAGGGGGGGGGGGGGGGGTTAATCCCCTTGTCCCTTAAGCTGGCCGTCCCCCAATCCTGGAAATTATGACGCTCCTCCCGGTCGGAATCAGCTAGGGTGATTGGTCAATGAAGTCCCAAATACCTACTTACTAACCCCGACCGCGAGCAGGGAAATAACTCCCGCTCGAACCACGGATACGATGGAATATTGCCGAGCGGTTAGCAATCCGCGATCCGAGCCGTTAACAAATGACTAAACCCGATCCTGAGTGGTTTCCAAATCGTGCCACAGGTACTCAATTGAGAGAAAGGACGGAGGCGATCGAATAAGAGGAAACCAGAGTAAGGGAAGAACAAAGAGTGGGTTTATTAATTATTTACAAGCAAAAGAAGAGGAAACGAAAGCATGTACAAGAAGAAGAAGAAACCAGAGGACACAGGGCAAGCTTATCTGTACAGGCTTAACTTATCACGACCCCAGGACAAACAGACTCACATGGAATGGTAGTGGTAGGGGAGGAAGGTCCAGGCAGATGGTTCCAGGCTCCTCGTCCCCGTCCAGGCTCCGGGCCCGCGGGCAAAGAACGGCAGGCAGCTTCGCATGTCGTTGGCGCACGACCGGACCTTACATATGCGAGGGGCTGGACTGCTGCGTACGTATAGCGTGCCAAACGCTCTCTCTCTCCCAATCAATCAATGTCAATATCAAACAGGCAGTTCGTATCAAATGGAGCGCCCCTGGATCAGTCCGTTAAGAAACGATGTGCTCGCTCGCCCGACCTCCGCGCAGTCCATTACGAAAGGAGTCCCCCGGCGCAGTCCTCTCAATAGCGTTACAATCGGACATCTCCGCACAGTTCTGTTAATAACAACGGTCCCCTCCGCGGTCCGTGGCGCAGTCTGTTTCAGCCCCGAGTCGACTCTCTGTTCACTCTCGTCAAAAGGTGAATTACGCGCTTATATGACGCGCTTCAAGATTAATCCGCGCGCTGGGAAACCACGCCTCCAGCGAGCTCACCTCAGCCCTGGTTGGTTGGCGAGGGCTCACCGGCTCCGCCCTTGACGGCGAGTTGACAGGGCCACGCCTCATTCCCGTGTCCCACCCCATGCGGAGACCGCATGTTCAATGGCGTTTGTTTGAGCAGAAGCTCAGCGAGGCAGCGAACGCTGCTAGCAAGCGGAGGCATGTAATAGAATTGGGAGGGACAAGCCCCGACTGTAGGGGCGCATACCGGTGTAGCTTGGAGAGAGCGGCTGGCCAAGAAGCGAATGGGGCCTATCTTATTTAATTAATGCAATGCAGATTCAACTATTGGGAACACAGCCTTATTTGAAACACATACTAAGGAAATAACTGAAAGTCCTATGGTGTCCTATGTGTTGCTGTGGACTATGGGTGTGACCTTTGACCTTATTAAATGATGGAATATTTACAAGTATTTACAAAGTGAGAGGCTCTCAAAACAGCAACAATATATATACACATCGATCATTGATCGTGAACCGGAAAATATAATATATTACTGATATTTAGTGACTCGAAAGGTTCTTTATCAACAACTTATTTTGTCGTGCTTCTGCTGACCTGTCTGCATGGTGTATAAATCGAAGTCCCGAGTGTGAATCACAGGTGAGCCCGTCCTGAGGGAATTAGTGATTGGGAGCGATTCAGAACCTGTGGGTAAATAACCCTTGGTAATTTCCCCAACAGTTTTCCGGACGACAGAGTGCCGGTAGGGGACATGTATTGCAACGCAATACTCAGAATGCTTGTTTACATGGAATTCTCTGCGTGCATTGCCGTGTAGGTGCGATAGTCTCGGGGCACGACGCTAACGTGCCGTCCTGAGCAGACCTTGTTCACCTTTTGTAATGAGCCGGTATCTTTAATCTTTCGCACTAATAGCATGGCGGACAAGTGCTCACTCTGATGGTGACGTTCTGTGTCACCCTCCTGCAAGTCACACATGAAACTGAACGTGACCTCCATAGCATGCCAGCCAAGCATTCACTCCGATGGTGACGTTCTGTGTCACCCTCCTGCAAGTCACACATGAAACTGAACGTGACCTCCACAGCATGCCAGGCAAGCGTTCATTCCAATGGTGACGTTCTGTGTCACCCTCCTGCAAGTCACACATGAAACTGAACGTGACCTCCCCAGCATGCCAGGCAAGCGTTCACTCCGATGGTGACGTTCTGCGTCACCCTCCTGCAAGTCCCACTTGGAACTGAACGTGACCTCCACAGCATGTCAGGCAAGCGTTCATTCTGATGGTGACGTTCTGCGTCACCCTCCTGCAAGTCACACATGAAAGTGATCTTAAAATGCCATCGATGGCTCTCTTGAGCTGCTGATGTTGAGGGTTGACTTTATAAATGGATTGCTTTGCGTAACCCGACTGAAAGATGTGTCGTGGGACGTGGGTTCAGGTCTGGGGAATAGGGAGACCAAATGTGCTTTGTCTTGAAGGAGATTACCGCTATCATTGTCGAGAGTAGATTTGTCGTTTCCACAGCGAATGTACGAGAAGTGCCACTGTCCAGCTGTAACCATGGGGGCATTGAAGATGAACCTCCTGACGGGAAACTTGAAGATGAACCTTCTGACGGGAAACTTGAAGATGAACCTTCCTGACAGGGAACTTGAAGATGAACCTTCTGACGGGAAACTTGAAGATGAACCTTCTGATGGGGAACTTGAAGATGAACCCTCCTGACGGGAAACTTGAAGATGAACCCTCCTGACAGGGAACTTGAAGATGAACCTTCTGACGGGAAACTTGAAGATGAACCTTCTGACGGGGAAACTTGAAGATGAACCTTCTGACGGGGAAACTTGAAGATGAACCTTCTGACGGGGAAACTTGAAGATGAACCTTCTGACGGGGAAACTTGAAGATGAACCTTCTGACGGGGAAACTTGAAGATGAACCTTCTGACGGGGAAACTTGAAGATGAACCTTCTGACGGGGAAACTTGAAGATGAACCTTCTGACGGGGAAACTTGAAGATGAACCTTCTGACGGGGAAACTTGAAGATGAACCTTCTGACGGGGAAACCAGATGCAGGTGTTTTGGCTGTTCACTACGCCATTGAGGAGCAGGGAAGTGAGCTTCGTCAGAAAACCACACCTGGTCATTCCAGTCCTCATCCTCCTACATAACCTCATTAGTCCATGGACACATGGTTACTCCCATTGCGATGACGGTGAGGGGTTGTTTGATCTGCACTTTGTTTGCCAGATTGTCTCACCACGTCGATGTTCGTTTCTGAACGCCCAGTCCGTCTTTCTCTCTGATTTCTCGTGGACTGGACAGTGCCTTCTTTGTCTGTGAAGAATACAGTTCTTTCTGGGGGTGTCTCTCGCGTTTTGAAATGTTTGCGATAAACCAGAGTCCATCACAGATCAAGGTACTATTCTACCATTTTAGTTCGTTGTTGGGCTGTGTCCGACATATTTACTTCAGACAAGTGAAAGTTGGTGAAGACGATTTCCCAAGTTCCTAGAACATAACTTGAGAAAGAAATGATGATTACAATTTTAATAATGTTCAATAGACACAATCCAAATCGTACCAAGACTTTTGAAAGACCTTTTTATATAAAACAGGTATTTCCACCTGTGCATTTGGTATAGGCTGCTTTTAACGACTTAAAGTGAGTCCATAAACTACGAGGAAAGAACTGATTGAGTCTCTGTATTATTATTTATTTACATGAATGAATGGATGAATTGAAGAACACTTGTTTATTCGTGTGAAGGACTCAAATCTTGTCCCCATCACTCACAATGTTTGAGTGTATCCACCACATACAAAAGTTTGTTTTTCTGGATAAACAACTACTATTCTTTGGTATTTGGTTTTATAAACTTCCTTTTCAATACAAGCTTTTGTTTCTGTTCGCAGTGATGGTCGAGTTTTTCTCATCGTTTTCTTTTTCTTTTTTAATCCAGGGAGGTGTTTAAAGCTCGTCATCGTGTGACGGGTAAAAAAGTTGCACTAAAGAAGGTTCTTATGGAGAATGAGAAGGAGGGGGTGAGTTGTCCATGTGGAATGTCGTTAATTTGATGTGGACTTTTGAAAATCCAATATCAACACTTTAGGTTGACAGCCGCAGCTAAATACTTCCAGATTTATGTCCACTGACTCAATTATGAAGCTTGTACTGACTGGACAAAAATAAAATGTTTCTAGTTTTGTGTGTGTGTGTGCATGCGTGTGTCCGTCCTCTATAACTCCAAAACCATGAAACCTAGCGGCCCCAAACTTGCATGCACATGAAGAACTCCAAGGGAGTGCAGGAATGAAAACTGGGTGTTTGGGTACATTTAAACACGCTTTTTGAAGATGACTAACGGGAGTGCGCTGTACAGGCTGATTTTGCAAGCCATGGCGATACAGTAGACTGCGCTCCTTTTTATTTTTATTAACTCAACTGGACTACTGTCCAGTTGAGTTCATCACATACTGAACCCGTCGTCGTCGTCGTCGTCGGTTAACTTTTCGACGTTAACACGCCAGCGTCCACAAATATCAACAGATTCTGATCAAACTTGACATGCAGCATCCTTACCCCAAGGACCAGGTTGGTATTACATTTCAGCCCGATCCGTTGAAAAATGGCGGACTTAGGCGACCATTTTGTTTTTGGTCATGAAAACGACGTTAACACTCTAGCGTCCACAAATATTAACAGATTTTGATCAAACTTAGAATGTTTAACCGTTACTACACAAGGTAGGTTGCTATTGCATGTCAACCCGATCTTTCACAAAATGGCCGCCATTAAAGTTGTGCAGTCAGTTCAGTTGAGTTCTGCTTCCCTGGAAGCTCTAGTTTTATTTATTTTTGATTTTTGTTTTTCATCTCTGGTAGTCGCTAAAGTAGATTAAGACTCGGTGAAAACAAATTATGTGAAGTTTGTGAACAATTCAAATTTATCTATAACTAGCGCAAAGGTACCCGGCGTTGCCGGGCAACACCAGGTCCCTCCTCCCACCCGGCGTTGCTGGGCAACACCAGTGTTCTCCTCCCACCCTTTCCTTGCCTCCTCTCACCCCACCCCCTCCCTCTGGACTGCCACCCTGCCCCTTCTCCTTCCTCCTCCCAATCTTCCCTTCCCTCTTCCCACCACCTCCCATGAGACTCCCACCTCACCCTTTCCCTTCCTCCTGCCTCCCTCCAGACTCCTATCCCACCCCTTACCCTCCCTCATCCCAACCGTTCTTCTACCTCCTCCAATCCCACCCCTTCCCCTGCCTCTACCCACCATTTGAGAAATGCTCATCTCGATGATAGCACAGCCTCCTGCCCCCCTCACTCTCTTCCTGCCTCCCCTCACCCTCCTCCTGATCCCCAGTCACCCCTCCACTTGACCCCCTCTCACCCCTACACTTGACCCCTTCTCACCCCTCCACTTGACCCCCTCTCACCCCTCCACTTGACCCCCTCTCACCCCTCCACTTGACCCCCTCTCACCCCTCCACATGACCCCCTCTCACCCCTCCACTTGACCCCCTCTCACCCCTCCTCTTGGTCCCCTCTCACCCCTCCTCTTGGTCCCCTCTCACCCCTCCTCTTGGTCCCCTCTCACCCCTCCTCTTGGTCCCCTCTCACCCCTCCTCTTGGTCCCCTCTCACCCCTCCTCTTGGTCCCCTCTCACCCCTCCTCCTGATCCCCGCACCCCTCTCCCTCTCACCCCTCCTTCTGATCCCTGCACACTCTTCTTGATCCCTGGGTGGGGTGGGCAGGTTTAGGGTGGGCGTGGAGGTGGGTGGGTCAGGTTTAGGGTGGGTAGGTCAGGTTTAAGGTGGGCATGGAGGTGGGTCGGTCAGGTTTAAGGTGGATGTGGAGGTGGGTGGGTCAGGTTTGGAGGTGGGTGGGTCAGGTTTGGAGGTGGGTGGGTCAGGTTTGGAGGTGGGTGGGTCAGGTTTGGAGGTGGGTGGTTCAGGTTTGGAGGTCGGTGGGACGGGCTTAGGGCAGGTGTGGAGGTGGGTGGGACAGGCTTAGGGCGGGCGTGGAGGTGGGTGGGACAGGCTTAGGGCGGGCGTGGAGGTGGGTCGGACAGGCTTATGGCGGGCGTAGAGGTGGGTGGGACAGGTTTAGGGCAGGCGAGGAGGTGGATGGGTCTGGGCGGGAGGGGGAGGGGGTGGGGAAGGAGGAGGAGCGGGAGGAGAAGGAAGGGGGGGGGGGGGGAAATAGAGGTTGGTGAGATGGTGGTTGTGAGTGCCGAATGGTGCAGGCAGAGTTGAGATGAGATGGTGGTTGTGAGTGACCGTAATTGCTGATGAGAATCCATCTGTTTCCACAACAGTTTCCTATTACAGCTCTCCGAGAAATCAAGATCCTTCAATTACTGAAGCATGAAAACGTGGTTAACCTCATCGAGATTTGCCGAACAAAACGTGAGTCAGGATTGTAATATTTTACCTTTGTGTTCAATGACAATGCACCTGCTTTCATCATCCTCTTTACTCTTCAAACAAATTGTGAAATATTTGCATTTTTGTTCATTTGGATAAAACTTCAAAAATCCATTTGAGCCTCAACTGTTTTTAATGTCAATCACTGAATACTTGTTCATACACTGCCCTGGTACAATGGAATTAAAACCCACGATTGTCAACAAATTTTATTTTAATAATACAAACACAATCAAATGGACTTACTTACTTGCATCTATTTATAGCCTTGTGGCCTATCCGGCATGTTTGGTTGCCAAAAACTTCTGATTCTTTATTCCGATTCGTGTTCTGATTCATTTTTCCGATTCGTGTTCTGATTCTTCATTCCGATTCGTGTTCTGGTTCTTTATTCCGATTCGTGTTCTGATTCTTTATTCTGATTCGTGTTCTGATTATTTTTTCCGATTCGTGTTCTGATTCTTCATTCCGATTCGTGTTCTGATTCATCATTCCGATTCGTGTTCTGATTCATTATTCCGATTCGTGTTCTGATTCTTTTTTCCGATTCATGTTCTGATTCTTCATTCCGATTCGTGTTCTGATTCTTCATTCCGATTCGTGTTCTGATTCTTCATTCCGATTCGTGTTCTGATTCATCATTCCGATTCGTGTTCTGATTCATTATTCCGATTCATGTTCTGGTTCGTGTTCTGATTCTTCATTCCGATTCGTGTTCTGATTCATCATTCCGATTCGTGTTCTGATTCATCATTCCGATTCGTGTTCTGATTCATCATTCCGATTCGTGTTCTGATTCATTATTCCGATTCGTGTTCTGATGCTTTTTTCCGATTCGTGTTCTGATTCTTCATTCCGATTCGTGTTCTGATTCTTCATTCCGATTCGTGTTCTGATTCATTATTCCGATTCGTGTTCTGATTCATTATTCCGATTCTTGTTCTGGTTCGTGTTCTGAATCTTTTTTCCGATTCGTGTTCTGATTCTTTTTTCCGATTCGTGTTCTGATTCTTCATTCTGATTCGTGTTCTGATTCTTTTTTCCGATTCGTGTTCTGATTCTTCTTTCCGATTCGTGTTCTGATTCAGCATTCCGATTCGTATTCTGATTCATTATTCCGATTCATGTTCTGGTTCTGATTCTTTTTTCCGATTCGTGTTCTGGTTCTTTATTCCGATTCGTGTTCTGATTCTTTATTCTGATTCGTGTTCTGATTCTTTTTTCCGATTCGTGTTCTGATTCTTCATTCCGATTCGTGTTCTGATTCATCATTCCGATTCGTGTTCTGATTCATTATTCCGATTCGTGTTCTGAATCTTTTTTCCGATTCATGTTCTGATTCTTCATTCCGATTCGTGTTCTGATTCTTCATTCCGATTCGTGTTCTGATTCTTCATTCCGATTCGTGTTCTGATTCATCATTCCGATTCGTGTTCTGATTCATTATTCCGATTCATGTTCTGGTTCGTGTTCTGATTCTTCATTCCGATTCGTGTTCTGATTCATCATTCCGATTCGTGTTCTGATTCATCATTCCGATTCGTGTTCCGATTCGTGTTCTGATTCTTTTTTCCGATTCGTGTTCTGATTCTTCATTCCGATTCGTGTTCTGATTCTTCATTCCGATTCGTGTTCTGATTCTTCATTCCGATTCGTGTTCTGATTCATTATTCCGATTCGTGTTCTGATTCATTATTCCGATTCGTGTTCTGATTCTTCATTCCGATTCGTGTTCTGATTCTTCATTCCGATTCGTGTTCTGATTCATCATTCCGATTCGTGTTCTGATTCATCATTCCGATTCGTGTTCTGATTCTTTTTTCCGATTCGTGTTCTGATTCTTCATTCCGATTCGTGTTCTGATTCTTCATTCCGATTCGTGTTCTGATTCATTATTCCGATTCGTGTTCTGATTCTTCATTCCGATTCGTGTTCTGATTCTTCATTCCGATTCGTGTTCTGATTCATTATTCCGATTCATGTTCTGGTTCGTGTTCTGAATCTTTTTTCCGATTCGTGTTCTGATTCTTTTTTCCGATTCGTGTTCTGATTCTTCATTCCGATTCGTGTTCTGATTCATCATTCCGATTCGTGTTCTGATTCTTCTTTCCGATTCGTGTTCTGATTCTTCTTTCCGATTCGTGTTCTGATTCATCATTCCGATTCGTATTCTGATTCATTATTCCGATTCATGTTCTGGTTCTAATTCTTTTTTCCGATTTGTGTTCTGATTCTTTTTTCCGATTCGTGTTCTGATTCTTTTTTCCGATTTGTGTTCTGATTCATCATTCCGATTCGTATTCTGATTCATTATTCCGATTCGTGTTCTGATTCTTCTTTCCGATTCGTGTTCTGATTCATCATTCCGATTCGTATTCTGATTCATTATTCCGATTCATGTTCTGGTTCTGATTCTTTTTTCCGATTTGTGTTCTGATTCTTTTTTCCGATTCGTGTTCTGTTTCTTTTTTCTGATTCATCATTCTGATTCGTGTTCTGATTCTTTTTTCCGATTCGTGTTCTGATTCTTTTTTCCGATTTGTGTTCTGATTCATCATTCCGATTCGTGTTCTGATTCATTATTCTGATTCATGTTCTGGTTCGTGTTCTGATTCTTTTTTCCGATTCGTGTTCTGATTCTTTATTCCGATTCATGTTCTGATTCTTTGTTCCGGTTCATGTTCTTATTCGTGTTCTGGTTCCGGTTCCGGGTCTTCCGGTTATGGTTCAGGTTCTGGTTCGTGTTCTAAATATGAAAATTCAATTTAAATGAAGTAGTTCCGCAATCGGAGTGACGAAGGTAGACAGACAGTGAACCAATCGCTTATCCTGCTTTGCTTTTCGTGAGCATTGGGTTATTATTCAGGAAGCGCAGATGTGATTATCAGATCATTGGATGTGTGTGAATCAGGACCTTAAAGGACATTAGTGGAAGTGTGAGAGTGTCTTTAGACATTCGCAGGTTGAGGAGGAATGGTTTTGCGGATTTGACTTTTAAGGAGTTGGGACTGAATGATCCTTCTGGAAACGTATGTTGTGCATCTATCCACAGCGACCCAGTATAACCGATACAAGGGGAGCATATACCTGGTGTTTGACTTCTGTGAACATGACCTGGCCGGACTTTTGAGTAATGGTAACGTGAAGTTCACTCTATCTGAGATCAAGAAGTTGATGCAGCAACTCCTTAACGGCCTGTACTACATTCATCGCAACAAGGTCTGATTCACCCCATGAAATAAATATTTTGCTCATTTGATTAAAAATGACAATGCTGAGATTATTGCAGCTTGACTGACATAATCAGCTTTCTTTACATCATATAGGAGCTGGCTTATCCTTCCTTGTTGCCTCTGTGTCTGTGTATTGGTTCCTGCCTTTATGTTCCCCACTATTCCTCAAGATCTTGCATCGAGACATGAAGGCTGCCAACATCCTGATTACACGTGAAGGTGTGTTGAAGTTGGCAGACTTTGGTCTGGCTCGTGCCTTCAGCATCGCTAAAAATGGCCAGAGCAATCGCTACACCAACCGGGTGGTCACCTTGTGGTACCGCCCTCCTGAGCTGCTCTTGGGTTAGTCTTTGTTCCTCAACCTTACCCCCTTTCTTCTTCACCCTTCCCACATGTTCTAAATGTTATTTGATTCTGTGTTTAATGGGGAAGCAGTAGAGGAGTGGAGTTTAAACTCAATGAAATCCTTGTGCAATTGAGCAACACGTCCGTTGATCAAAAGGCTTCAGCGAGGTGCAAACGACGTCATTGGTTGTGTGCAATTATTGCTGGATAATGAGTATCCTGGAAAGCCAAAGTGTGGAGTTAGTGGTTTGCTTTAGAATTTGTAAAAATATAAGCCACAATTTTCGGCTTCCGTTTTGGATATGCATTTCTCTCTCCAGCCTTCATCATTCAAGGCTTCTCCATTCAAGGCTAACCCCCGCTCTAGCAGGGAAAATGGCCTTTAAAATGCATGTTGTTGTTGTGTCTCCAGCCTTCATCAGCAACACATAATCTAAACAAGAAAGAGCAATCAGAGATTGCAGACCCTCACCAGGATGTGTTTTCAGTGGTTTTTAAGGCTTTTGTGTTAAAAACAAATATGGCGGCCAAACTACGTGACCGATGATGTCATTATTTTTTCTCCACCAATTTATCCCTAGATGATGCTCAATAAATTTCATCTTGATCGGATGAAGTTTTGTACTTGTCGAATTATGACGTCATAATGGAGGCACCTATGACATCATCATTAACATATTTTATTCCCCATGTAGAGTTTCTCAAATGCAATACCCTCTCCTCAGGCGAGGGTAACTCAAACGCATCTCAAAATACAAAGCACATCCACATCCGCTTTGTGCTCAAACTTTACAAAAGCAACAGCTAAAAAAAAAAGAAAAGAAAAATTAAAAAGTACAATTTATCTTACTATGATTCACCAAATGTCCGTCTGTTTGTCCGTTCGAAGGTACCGCAAAAACGGCTGAACCGATCGCAACGATATTTTGGGTGGGTAATCCAAGGACCCCCTGGAGTAAAATAGACTTGTTTTTCCTATTTTTCCAATTTTCCAGTTTTTCTAAACACGATGGAATAATATTTACCGATATGAACAGTGATGTGGCTTTTATTGAAATTCTACCTACCAGGAGAGAGTAGATCGACTCCTGACGAACTTTTCCTATATAAACGTGCGGCTCCGAAGTAACACGGCAGCGTATGCAAAGCGACTGAGAAACAGGTGTAGCGACCGCTTCCGTGTTACAGATTCGGAGCGCGCTCTTCACACATAAACGTGCGACTGAGAAAGACAAGACGTGTAGCGGCCACTTCCGTTTTGCAGAATTCAATCTTTTTTCAAAATGGGCGCCATGTACTGTTTAGATTTTGATGATTTGCGTGTGATATGATTCAACGGATGTTTATATGAATCGTTTAAAATGAAAAAAGCCTTCAATTTCTGATATTTTGCCTTTTCATTTGGGCTTCCCAATTGAATCCCCGCCCATAGGGTGAGTACCGTTGCTAGTTAATTAAATTGACGTGTGGGGAAAACTTACACGCCCAGATCAGGAATCAAACGCAGGTCCTCTGGTGAAACGTACCAGTGCTCTGCCTATACCATCTGAGCTATCTGGGCGACCCTGACGGAGCATGCAATTTTCCCACATATATCAATTTAATTATTCATAATCCTAGTCATTATGTAATTTATTCATTAGTGTTTTCCATATTTTCATAATGAAGGTTTGTTGAAAATTTGATGGCAAAAAAAATCAAATGGTTAAAAACGTCATACGCTGGAGACAAACACACCTCACACATAGACATACAGACATACAGACAAACGCACAAGACGCAACACAGGACTGGTGGACGAGACAAACACAACAACCGAGGTTGAGGAGAGTGTCGTCACTTCCTGGTGCACTCTGGGTACCAGCAACGTCACAACAATGGTGTCTTTCTCAGCACACTCAGCAGGGCATTTCCTGAGGATGAATTTTCTCATCCCCATGGATGTCAACCTATGGGGATTGTTCGTACTCTTATCCTTTTAAATGCTAAATGTCAAACAAGGAGCATGAGAATTGGGGTCCTCCCCCCCTCCAGCCACTTCCAGGTTATGAATGGTTTTTTTTGTTTGTTTTTTACCACCTAAAACCAACAACCCGAGTGCAACCATCAGTTTTCAAGTCATTCTGTCCAGCACTTCAAGAGTGAAACAAAGAAACTCACACTTCTCAAATTATTTCTGGGATGGATTTAAGTGTGCAAGCCGGTATGGAAAACTTCATTCAAGGACGTGTCTGAACTTCTCATGGCTCGGAAGGGTGCGTGTTATCTTTGCCTGCGACATGACGCAGGTCGACAAGAGCTTTGCGTTGCTGTTGGGGGTCGATTTTTGTGACGTGCACCAATTGGTCGGATAGCTGCCGGACCACACCCACATCTGTCGCTTGACTCCACCCACCATAGCACAGCGACACTGATATGGCTGCCATCTTGGATTTCTGGTGGGGCTAACACATTAGGCCTGTAGGCCTCTGCTGATTATACACTGCCCGGGTTTATTGCGTCAGATTTCCATTGGATTTGTTTGGGTCGAGTGGTATTCACAATGAGGGACCTGAAAAATCAAAGCCTTTGTCGAATAATTGTGAGGTTTAATCAAGCCCGTCAGAATGCACGGTACATCAAGTGTTATGTTGCGCGAATTACTAAAACCATTGGCGTCGTTTGGGTTGAGTAGTATTGACGATGAGGCTTTTAGCATGGAAGGAAAAAAACGTCTGAGGCGTTTGGAATCCGAGTCAATCCTTTATTCCACCGTCATCTCGCTTCCGGTTGCAACCGGTTCCGGAAAACCCTTGATCAAGCCTGAAGCATATTTACATATTATAACCTGAAAGGCAAAATGATGCCGATGCAGGGCCCCGGAAAATCTAGTCGCATGTGGAATAATAGCTCCTCACCACATACAAGGCTTTCATCCGCAGCTCAATGGAATACTGTTCTCCCCTATGGGCCGGTGCTCCTGCCTCACACCTAGCTCGGCTTCACGCTGTTGAAACCAAAGCTTTCAGAATTATTGGAATCTCCCGCGATGAAGCTATCTCTGAGGGCCTTTCACTCACTCACTCACCGCAGGCAGGTAGGTGGTCTTTCTGTCTTCTACCGACTCCTCTCCGGCCTTGCACCCCCAGCTCTCTCTGTGCTTTGTCCCCCAAATATTCCTACAGGTCGCACAAGATCTGCCAGCAACTCTCTGATGGTTAAACTGCCGAAATCTCGGCTCTCTGCTCACCTTCACTCTTTCATTCCTCTTTTCTCCCGCCTCTGGAACAAACTCCCTCACTCCCTTCAATCCCACTCCTCCCTCCAGGTCTTTAAAACAGCTGTTCACCACCATCTCTTATCTTCCCCCATCCAAAACCTTGATCTTTTCTACCCCCGCTAATTCACCTCAGATCCACCTTGTTTGAAATTCCAACTTCTTTCCTGGAAGTCCTGGCAGTGTCCATATGTTTTATACCTCTCCCACCGCCCCCTTCCCATGCCCCCCCCCCCCCAAAAAGCCCTCGCCCTCTCTCAGATCTCTCGATGTCTCCATGTCTCTCGGTCCCTGCTCTCAAATGTTGTGTTTGTGTCCTTCCCCCTCTCTCCCCATCTTGTCTACCGCTCCCGATGTTATATGTTTTATGTGTCGGTTTGTCTTTCTGTGTGATTAATGTTCGCTCTTTCACGAGCCTCGATCTTGTATACAAAAAAGAAAGAAAAAAAAGTACAGTTTAATTAAGCCCGTCAATGTGTGGAAATCGTGTGATGCGTTAGGAAAATAATGTAATGTCATAATACATGTTTCCCAATCGCGTTGTTCATCCTTTAAGATTCGCTTAAAATGCGAATTTCCCAATTGGCCCATTGCTGGATTTTGTCGTAGGTTGTGACCACAGTGCAACTGCCTTTTCAGATTTGTTCGTTGGGATAAAATATGTGGTCTTAATTTGCTGTTTCTACGGTAACGATTATCTCCCTGTGTGCTCCGTATCCGCAATAGCTCAAACCCGTCCCCCTCTGTAGCCTGTTTACGGCGTTATTGCTATGGCATGCATTCCTTTCACAGGAGAGCGAGACTATGGACCTCCCATCGATATGTGGGGTGCGGGTTGCATCATGGCAGAGATGTGGACTCGTAGTCCTATCATGCAGGGCAGTACAGAGCAGCACCAGCTTACCCTCATCAGCCAGCTGTGCGGTTCAATTACACCTGAGGTGCTGTCATGGTCCAAATTGCTGTTCTGCGACATTCCATTTGGGTGACAAACCAGGGGATCGTGAAAAGGGTGAATTCATGTTAAAGAAGGTTTCTACAAGGAATAAGTGCTTCCCACAGACCACACAATGATGCATTTTGTGATTCAGATCCCACAAAATGCTGGTTCATTTCTCTTACCATCCAGGCATGGGCCGGTGTTGATCGCTACGACCTATATCACAAGCTGGAGCTTCCAAAAGGACAGAAGCGGAAGGTCAAAGAACGACTGAAGGCCTACGTCAAAGACCCTTATGCATTGGATCTCATTGATAAGTTGCTGTGCTTGGATCCCGCCCATCGCGTCGATAGCGACGATGCCTTGAACCATGATTTTTTCTGGACGGACCCTATGCCCTCGGACCTCAAGGACATGCTCTCGACCCACAACACGTCCATGTTTGAATACCTGGCACCGCCACGGAGGAGGGGTGGGGGTGGGGGCGGTGGCGGTCAGGCGGCCCAACCGCCGGCAAACGCCCGTAACCCAGCCGGGGCGATGCAGACAGAGTTTGATCGTGTATTCTAATCGAAAAAAAAGCTCAACGACAACGACCCACCTCAGCATCTACCGACTCGGGCGATGAACGTCCTTGTGCATATCGTGCAGAACGATGAACCGAGTGTGGCGACCCTTGTCATTGTTTTAGCCAAAAGGCTGTGCCTTGGTCGTGTTCAACTTTTTTGACCTTTCACAGTCATGTTCCAGCAAGGAGATTGGATCGTTTACGTTACCCGACACCATTGGTAAGATGAGGCCAGTGTTTGTTGATTCCTCTCGTGTTACTTGATTAAAATGACACGAAGATACGGACATTGTTCATGTAATATTCACATCCTTTTCCTGATCTTCTTGAATAATTTCCTTCTTCCCATCTTTGTGATAGATGGATCCTAACTTGCTTATTGAGTGGCTGGCTACTTCTGTTCACCCAAAAAGGTGGTTTATGGTTTGTTTATTTTGGGTTTTTATTGAAGATGGATGTGAGGATCCAATCAGGAAAGCAATATATTTCCAAAAAAAAAAACAGCATTTGATTTCATTTGTTCTTGCACCTTTTTGCTTCCATTTGAAACGTTGTTTACTTCAAACTTGAATTGTTTTGGTGCTGAAATGGAGGAAGATGGAGCTCACATCTGATTACTTACTCAGAAGTCTTCAAACAAACATTTCAAGGATAAACAGCTGTTCTCACCTTTGGTTTTTTAAATTTATTTTACAATTCATTCCATGGGAAGGAAAAATCCAATTTTGTTTCTGGGGTGCTGAAGACCAAGTTGATTTATATTTGAAAAGCAGTTTCGGGCTACGTGAAGCACAATGATAAGATTAAAAAAAAAAAAAAATTCCCGACTTGTGCTTTTGGGTGTGGGGATGGGCATCTGCAAATTCATGAAATTTCAAATGGAACTCGAAAGTATCTCAAAATCCAAGGCCCATCCCAGTCTGCTTTGTATTCAAAGTAAACGATGAAAGCAAGCCCGTTTTATTGAATTATTTTCTCCATAAAAGCAAGGCCGTTTTATTGAATTATTTTCTCCATATTTTGATACGTTTGTTGAATATTTGATGACAAAAAAACTCAAATGTTAAACGACAAAGCATTTGAAAAGAATCACATTAGCGGTTATAAAACCCAGCCTTGCATTGCGCGGTGCCAGACGGGCTGATAAAGCCCATTTGTACTTTTTCCTTTCACATTTTGACCCATTTATTAATTGGTCTTTATATTCCCATTTGGCGACAAACAGGGTTGGCGGCAGGAAGGGCATCCGGCCGTAAAACATTGCTTCAAAAAGGGGACCAAAAAACAACAACCACAGTCCCCGAAAAAGGCCAACCCCCGCTTTGCGGGGGAAAACTGGCCTCTGAAGGTTGTTTTTTTTGTTTTTTTTATATTCCCATAATAAGGCCTT
Organism: Myxine glutinosa; assembly: GCF_964187855.1. Lineage (NCBI taxonomy): Eukaryota > Metazoa > Chordata > Myxini > Myxiniformes > Myxinidae > Myxine > Myxine glutinosa. The sequence continues at coordinate 3,815,647 of NC_136273.1, read as the reverse complement.
GTTTAAAATTTAATGACAAAACCTGCAACAGTAAAAAACAAGGTTATGGCCTGGATAGACCGACAGAAGCGATTGTAAAAGCCCATCTCCCACTGTGCGGGTGGATGTGCTAAATTAACAATTCCCCCGCACCTGCAAAGCACAGTGAGGTGAAGCAATTGGTTCACTTTGTCTGTCTACACGTCAGTCTTTGCTATGATAAAGGAACTACTTCATTTTATATCGACACTGATACTCTGTGTGGCATCCACCATCCTGAGCTATCATCCTGAGGCATCCACCATCCCGTGCTGCCATCCACCATCCCGAGCTACCATCCTGACGCACCTACCACCCCGTGCCATCCACCATCCCGTGCTGCCATCCACCATCCACTATCCCGTGCTGCCATCCACCATCCCGTGGCATCCACCATCCCACTGTGCAATATGTTATTAATAAATAAAAATACCAAAGTATATTTTATAAAGTTTAAAAAAAGTGTTGGCCATCCAAGTGTTATAGTAATGTTATTTAAACATCACCACAATATTACTCCCATTTTGGGAGTACTTTAGACACTGTTTATTAAAATAAAAACAAAAACGTCCACAATGAAAGACGTTATTCCTCACAACCCTCGACTGTTGCTGACTAACTGATATATCCTTCAAGGATGAGATGGGATTTCATAGGGATGGCCATAAAACTAAAAATGCAATGCTGACACAATCACACCTGCAGTACCGCCCTCTTTCCACCTCTCCCTCCTCACCAAGTGGATATAACAGACATTTGATGGGATGGCAAAGCATTTGATAGAAAGGGAGGGCCATAGAACAACATTCCTGTGATGGAATGGTGTAAAAAGTGCAGCTGGAATTCTGTAGTGAAATCTGGTATGGAAAATGTATTTGGAAATGTACCTCCGACACAAATGGGAGGCCACATTCAAAAAAATAGGGGTTGTGTGAATGTGTGTGTGTGCGCATGCGTGCAAGTTGTGTCCTATCTCCCTCCACACGTGGGTGGGTTTCAGGAGATCGAATGGAGACCGACTGGGTCTCAGTATCCACCTTCGTTGTGTGTGTCATGGCTTGCATACATTTACAACAAAATCTGAGATATTTATATATGTATATCAACGAGAGGACCCCTCGGTATATGGACGTCTGGACGTGCAAATGTTGAATACACTTCCGATGTGGCACCTCACAAGTAATCCAGCAATTCTGTATCCAAATCATTTGCACTGCCATCTGAGGACTGGTCTTCCTCCACTTCTCTTTCTTCTTCCTCAACATCATCGTCATCATCCTCCCTTTCTGGAACCTCATCGAGGTGAGACTCCCAGGATGCCGTTGATGCTGTGAGGACAGTACAAGAAGGTGTACACATTTTGATTAATTGTGGGGAAAAACAATAGTAAAATCATTGCACTGTAGACCCCACCATTCGCGGGATAAGGCATCACACCTTCGTGGAAAATGCCGCGAATTGCGAAACCGCAAATGGTGGGCGGGGGGTGGGGAATTGTTTCAATGGAAAAGGGTGATTGGTTCCCGAATCGTGAAAATCCACGAATGGTGAGGCAAATCCCGAGAATGTCAACGATAATCCGTGAAGGTCGATGAGTCCTGGAAATGGTGAGACAAAACCCACGAATGTCGGCAATAATCCACGAATGTCGATGAAAATCCGCGAATGAATGCCGTGACTTTCAATGGGGGAAAGCAAGACAGCTAATTGCACTAAAAGATACTGTGGAGTGTTTTCATTCTGTACAGCAACTCGCAGGGATGACGTGCTATGCAGCTGGTGGGATATCCCGCAAAACATTGCTTACTTTTGAACAGCGGCAGGATATTACATGAAGCTATTCACAGTGTGAATGACGGGATATCCCGCAAAAGCCATGAAAACGCGAAACACACAGCAGCGAATGCAGTAGGTCATGCTCGCGGCTTGTGTTTTTTTTAGTTTTTTTTTTAGTATATTCAGTTGCTTTATGCATGGCAGATGAAAGATGGGTTTTATCAATGTGTCAAGCTAGCGGCTCGTTAATTTTTTTTGCGCCCCTGAAAAACCACGGATTAGTGGAACACGGCCGCGAATAGAAAAAAAACCCGCGAATTAGTGGAACACAGCCGCGAATTAGTGGAACACGGCAGCGAATCAGAAAAAAAAACGCGAATTAGGGGAACACGGCCACGAATCGGAAAAAAACCGTGAATTAGTGGAACACAGCCGCAAATCGGAAAAAAACCGTGAATTAGTGGAACACGGCCGCGAATAGAAAAAAAAACCCCGCGAATTAGTGGAACACTGCTGCGAATCGGGAAAAAAAACCGCGAATTAGTGGAACACGGTCGCAAATAGAAAAAAACCCGCGAATTAGTGGAACACGGCTGCGAATCGGAAAAAAACCCGCGAATTAGTGGAACATGGCCGGCCGCGAATTGGAAAAAACCGCGAATTAGTGGAACATGGCCACGAATCGGGAAAAAACCGCGAATTAGTGGAACACGGCCACTAATCTATAAAAAAAACCGTGAATTAGTGGAACACGGCCGCGAATTGGAAAAAATCCGCGAATTAGTGGAACATGGCCACGAATCGGAAAAAAACCGCGAATTAGTGGAACACGGCCGCGAATCGGAAAAAAAACCGTGAATTAGTGGAACACGGCCGCGAATCGGGAAAAAACTGCGAATTAGTGGAACACGGCCGCGTATAGAAAAAAAACCACAAATTAGTGGAACATGGCCGCAAATCGGAAAAAACCGCGAATTAGTGGCACACTGCCTCGAATAGAAAAAAACCCATGAATTAGTGGAACACTGCCACGAATAGGAAAAAAAACCACGAATAGGAAAAAAAACCACGAATAGGAAAAAAAAACGTGAATAGGGGAAAAAAAACGTGAATTAGTGGAACACGGCCGCGAATAGAAAAAACAACCGCGAATTTGCGGGACACTTTTCCGCGAATAGAGAAATGGGTGGCATTTTATCAACCGCGAATAGCGCAACCCGCGAATAGCAGGGTCCGACTATCTGAATCTGAGATCATCACCCAAATCTAATCATTTTGTCCTTGTCACACACCCAACCTGTCCACGTTTTGTCTGAACCTGTCCATAACTGATATCCTGCTCAGACAGAAAGACAAGCAGGGGAGAAAACATACCTTCCATCGAAAATCAACGTAGAGGTAATGAATGCAGATAACGATCTTCATATTGACTTGCCTATTCCATTCAAATACAATATAATATTGGTTTAATATGGAATTCCATCACTTATCGATAATATAAAAGGACCTCAGTCTGGGCGTGCGTGTGTCCATCCGCTAGTGAAGGCATGTGATTATATGTCTTATTTCCATACTATTGGAATGGGCCTTTTGGCCCTTTAAACTGCTGAGACCACTTAGACCTTTGAAGACCATTTAAGACCACAAAGAGCCATAAAATCCTCAGATCCACAAGACCCTTAAGATCCCTAAATACCCCCAAAGACCCAAAATACCCTTAAATACCCCAAATGCTCAAACGACCCTGAAGGGCCAAAAGATCAAAGACCCCAAAGAACAAAAATACCCCAAAGACCCCAAAATATCCCCCCGAAAACACAATAGACCCTGAAGACCCTTAAAGACACCTTTTACTGTACCTTCAAGACCCTTTCAATACTTTTGACACCTTTAGATCCCCTCACCCTTTAGACCCCTTAAGTCCCTTTCGAACCCTTAGACCTTAACACCATTTAGACACCTTACACCCTTCAGACCGATTAGGCAGCGTGGACCCTTGACCATTTAGAGCTTTACACCACATGGATCTTTTTTGATTACAAATAAATAATATCACCATTATCACAAATAAATTTGTACAAAAGAAACGTTTGTGTTATGATTGCTGGAAATAATGACAACACAGAAACTCGCGTATATCATCTTCAGTTAAAACAAGCCTCTGCGGTGACATGAGGTGAGTTGAGCGAAGCGAGCTGCCGCACTAGTAATTATGTAATTAACAATTATTGAAGAACGTAAGACTCAAATAAGTCAAAATACTTCTCCCTTTGTAAAAACCTCGACTCCAATGCCATAGGGAAACTCAGTAATTACTGGGAAAATGTGCAAAACTTGTCGCAGAAGTGCAAATGAAAAGCACCCGTGATTGTGATGACGTCATGGGTATATGCTTCCTGGTGGAAGGGGACAACATGGAGGCGGGGTGAAAATCTGCTTTCCTTTCCCAAATTTGTAGAGCCAGTGATTTCCTGTGACCGTGTTCCCTCAGTATATGGAACTATGGGGAGACTATAGAGCTACATGGACCCGTCCCCGGCGAGAAGCGGGAGACAAACTGCGATTTTCATCTGCACATGGAGAACAGTGCAAGTGGATTAACCACCAAACCCTGCCGGAGGGAGGGGTTATCGACACCTTTTCTCGGTCCTAGGTGTTGCTAATTACTAAAAGGAGACGCGTTCGTTCTCCATCATGTGAAGAAGAAGCAGGACCTCAAGCTTTAATGGAGGGGTTCCTGCTTCTGCAGAAAATAAAAATTGTACAGTTGGAAAGTTAGTAATCAATTCACTTGGAACAAAATCGTGTCCATTTAATTCTGAAAATGCTCGTTGTAAAAGCTGTCCGGGTTTGTAGAAGAAGAAGAAGCGGGAGTGGGAACTTAATGCAGCGCTTCCAACAGTGACATTTATTATTCTTCGTAGCAACGTCATTTTAATTAATAGGAAGGAAACCTATCGAACAGACATTGAAAATTTTCAAGAAGACACACCTGAATCTCAGAAAATTCCTTTGTTGTGCACCTCAGCTTCTTTGTTCATCAAGTCACGTTCACAGAGGGAAGGGGTATTTACTAGTGTGTGTGTGTGTGTGTGTGTGTGTGTGTGTGTGTGTGTGCAGGACCTAGCAGGATGGCCTAGAAGTACACACACTCGCCTCGGAACCATCTCGCCTTGGTTTGAATATGGACCCAGCTACAAACTGTGATCCCGGTGGTTCCCTGGCAGGATGATTCATCAACACGAGCGTCGTCCCTCGGATGGACGTTAAAATAGTGTCCCGTCTGTCGGTATTCGTTGGTGGGCATTGAACACGTGACGGTGTCCTTCACAAAGATCGAGTGAGTTATCACCAGCAACATGAACAAATTACAAATTTCTGCTCCAAATACTGCTGGGTATAAACCTTGCCAAGAAACCGCTTTGACAATTGTGGGCCTGCCTGCGAGCAGAACACCAGACTACGCATATATATATACATATATATCGGGTTAAACAAGCCGCGATGAAGCAGCTCGTTGTGAGGCAACCCGAGCACGTGCTCGTCGTGATGCAACCCGAGCACGTGCTCGTTGTGATGCAACCCGAGCACGTGCTCGTTGCTCGTCCTGTACTCGCGCGTTCGATGCATCCTTCCCAACTGACCCGTTTGTAGGTTTCAAGCCAATTGACCAGCGCTTAACGGAGATCCCGGTATAAATTTTCATCAACAAAAGGTTTATAAGAACAGAGGGGAGTGAGGGGGAGAGGGAAGTGGAGAGACAGGGGTTGGGGAGAGGTAATTATCCAGGAATCACGGACGGGATGATGCCCCATTCCCCCAAAATCACGGGCAGGATAATTCCCACAGAATTGCTGCATTTTGGTAGGACTTGTAATACCCGCTCCCTCCCGATGTGGCGCTGTACATCGATGTACATCTTTACATCGATAGCATTGTGGTCCCTCCCCCACCCTGAACCCGCGGGATGATGATTTTTATTTTATTACCTGCGCCACCGAAGGTGGATGGAGGTTACGTTTTCATCCGTCTGTCTGTCTGTCTGTCTGTGAACAATATATCTGAAAAAGTTGTGGACGGATTCAGACGAAATTTGGCAGAGAGGCAGCGTATGTGACAAGGACGAAATGATTAGATTTTGGTAAAGATCCGGATTCGGATCCGGCTACTAGAAATTTTAAAGCGATTCTTCACCATTGGGAGATAACACCAAAAACGATACATAGCACGATATTTCAAAATGTTATGTACAGGTTTGGACGAAACTTGGTGGACAGGTTGTGTGTGTGACAAAGACTAATCGATTCAATTTTGGTGAACATCCGGATCCGGATCCGGCTGGTCGAATTTTTAAACGATTCTTCACCATTGGGAGATCGGGCCAAAAACGATACAAAGCAGGATATCTCAAAAAGTTGTGGACGGATGATTTTGATTAAATGTGATTCTGTATTGTGATTTTCTGGTCTACTCTGGGATACAAAACGTAAACTGTTCACCTGATGGAGGTGTGCTCTCTACTGAGTGCCGTTCTAGTTTTATTATCGTTATTAGTGCCCAATACCTTTCTGTGCACCCCACGAGTACAACGAGCGGTTTTCAACTCATTCTGTCCGACAGTTCAGGAGTGCATAGATGTCAAACAGACAAATATACTTCTCAAAGTAGAGTACAGTTCATATTGTGTACTAGATTAATTAATAAAGAAAATGTAATTAAGAAATAATTAAGTAACAGATGATTTTCATCAGTTTGTCAAAAATGAAGAAATAAAACTGAAGAGACCATTGTTCAAATTTTAAGACCGATTTAAGAAGAAAGAAAGAAAGACCAAACATGCGGACTGCCACATTGTTTAGTCTTCCAAGTATTCCACATTTCGCTTCCAACAGAAAAAGGAATGTTATTTTGAAAGCCTTAACTTTTGTGCACAATCAGCAGAATAGATTTTCACATTTTTACATCTGCAGACTGGAATACAAAACCTGTACTCCTTAATCGCCATTTACCTCTAGTTAGCCACGAGTTACCTTGCCGTCGTTTCTGCGCCACAGCCTGCAGCAGCACCATCATCTGGTTTCGTAGCTCATTGCTCGTCCCAGGTGAGCACCATCCATCACGCTCGCTGCACACGTCTTCAGATCCATCGTTCTTGTGCACCAGTGCTTGCAGTCTGTGACGCGAAGAGAACGCTCTAGTCGAAGGCCCAAACAGTCGAGTCAAAAGAATCCTTGTTTTTAATGCAACGTGATTCATCATGTCTAACGTGTGTTCACATATCCACCCCAGATATTGGCAATATGACATGTCATCACAGTCTTCATCGATTCGATTTCAACTAATCAAATGGAATGAAATAGTCATTGTGATCCGGGTTTTATTTGAGCCAATCGAATTAGGCCAACGCTCCATATGCTCCAATGTCGAGTCATACTCACGAATCAGCATGCAGGTCACACAGCTGGTAGTACATGTTTCGGTAAGGTGGAAGTGCACCCTCTTTGTAGATGTATGCCGAATCCTGCCCACACATGGGTAAGCAGTAGGATCAGTCATGAATAAAGACTATACAATCCAAAATAAACCTTCTTCAACAAACCTACTTCCTTGCCCTTCTCAATTGGCCCAATTCCCATATTGTCGAACCTTCTTCCTCAGTCATGCAAAACCCAACTACATATTTTGGACCCAGACAGCATTAAACTAGCGCGGCACTCTGTAGAGCGCATACCTCCGCCAGGCTGAACAATTTACGTTTTGTATCCCATAGATGGGCCGGATCGTTATCCCGACCTGAACCAAAATCGAATCTGCTTGTTCTCGCCACCTGCCCAACTCATCCGCCAAGTTTTGTCATATATCGTATTTGGCCTCATCTCTCAATGGTGAAGAATCACTTTAAAAAATTATCGGGTCAGGATTCGGATCTTCATCAAAATTGAATCGGTTCGTCCTCGTCACCATTTCAACCTGTCCACCAAGTTTCATCCAAATTCGTCCCAAAGTTTTGAGATATCCTGCTTGCTCACAGACAACAAAAAGACAGACAGGGGTGAAAACATAACTTCCATCCACCTTCGGTGATGGATTGTGAATAAAGATTGTGAATCTGTGATTGTGAATAAAGAAGTGTGAATAAATGAATAAAGAGTCAGAAGAGTCCATGATAATCTTACTATAATTCACCAAATGTCCGTCCGTCCGTTCGAAGGAACCGCAAAAACGGCTGAACCGATCACAATGATATTTTGGGTGGGTATTCCTGGGACCCCTGGGAGTAAAATAGGCTCTATTGTTTTTGCGAATTTTTCCAATTTTCCAGTTTTTCCAAACACGATGGAATAATATTTACCGATATGAACAGTGATGTGGCTTTTATTGAAATTCTACGTACCAGGAGAGAGTAGAACGACTCCTGACGAACTCTTCCAATATAAACGTGCGGCTCCGAAGTAACATGGCAGCGTGTGCAAAGCGACTGAGAAACAAGTGTAGCGGCCGCTTCCATGCTACAGATTCGGCGCGCACTCTTCACACATAAATGTGCGACTGAGAAAGACGTGTAGCGGCCGCTTCCGTTTTGCAGAATTCAATCTTTTTTTCAAAATGGGCGCCATGTACTGTTTAGATTTTGATGATTTGCGTGTGATACGATTCAACGGATGTTTATATGAATCGTTTAAAATAAAAAAGCCTTCAATTTCTGATATTTTGCCTTTTCATTTGGGCTTCCCAATTGAAGCCCCGCCCATAGGGTGGGTACCGTTGCTAGTATTGCAAATGTATTAGGTGTACAGGAAAGTGATGTCGTTTTTAAATCTGTGTACGCAGCTTAAAAACGACATCACTTCCCAGTACACCTAACATTTGCTTAATGCGTTCAATTACAAATAAGTATTAATAAGCATCCACCACCATCCGTGACCATGTTGTGGATCGTCGGCCGAGGCTCTCACTTTATTCCGCCCCCTCCCCTTACCTTTTCACCTTTATTTGCTTTTAAATTTATTTGCTACGCGTCCGTTTGAGTGATTCATAAGAAACATTCAACATAGGAGCTTTTCAGGGATAGGTTTTTAACAAAGTTACATGATGATTGCATGGAAAATGCGGCCGGCGTTCCAAAAAGTTTGTTTTCTGTAGGCTTGGGTCGCAGGGTGTTTCACGTATCCAATGCAGGATATGACGTCTCGCCCTTGCTAGTTCTCTTGCCTCTTGCCAATGCCGATTGAGAGGGAGCAGGAATTTGGAATTCGCCCCAGGTGATAGCTCGCATACGAGTCGACTTTCATGCGAGTATTCTATATACCAAGTACATGGACATTGTGACGTTTTCATTTTCAGCTTTCCTATACTAGGAAGTCGCATCACATCTCATTCTTCTTCTTCTTTTGTATATCGCACATGGCTGTGGCTGTGGTAGCACCATTTTCTGAAGGCATGGCTTTGCCACAAATTATAGTGCCGGCACTTAGCGTTGTTGTTTAAGAGAGGCTGTTGAATGAAGTCGGCAGCACCAAGTGGCCCAAAGCCTTGTCGGCACGAACGTGAAGGGATTTTGTGTGGCCGGTCCTCTCCCTCTCGTCTCCTTCCGACAGACGCGCCATGTGCTCCGCAAGCCGCTGCATTATTTCTCCTCCTCAGATCGCAAAAGTTCCACAGAAGCTCCGGAAAGTCTCCGCAGGCGCACACGAGGCCAACAAAACGACCGTTTGCTCGCGTGACTGAATGAATGAATGAATGATCGTTTTAAGGCCATTTTCCCCGCTAGAGCGGGGGTTAGCCTTGCGTGCCCCATGACAATCATGGTTCCCTGTTTGAGGCAATGTTTTTATGGCCGGATACCCTTCCTGACGCCAACCCTGAGTCGCCTCTTACGATGCGCAGGGATACGGTGTACCTATTCTAAACCGGGGTACACACCGTGATCATTCATCCCAGCAAGCTGGTACTCAATTTGCCGACCTTGGAAGGATGACAGGCTGAGTCAACCCCCCTGGCGTTAATTCAGCGATCGACCGGGATTCGAACCCAGGACCCTAGGATCCCAAGCCGGCACCCTAACCGCTAAGCCAACACCAGGGTCAGCGTGACTGAGGCAAGAAAATTAGCAAGGGTGAGACGTCTTAATCTTCCTCCTCCCTCCACTATCCAAAGCTTCATGAACGGACATGGCCTGAGATGCAGCCGTTTACCAGCGCGACCAAGACAGAAAGAGGAAGATAGATGCGATCGCCCGTAACCAAACTCAGGACAAGAGAGAGCGGCAAAGATGACCGTCCGCTCTGAATCCCAGGATTAGAAGAACAATCAAGATGGCGAGACGGCGTCTTTTTGCTTCAGCTCTCGAATGTTCAATGATGGCTTTTCTCTCCACCAATTGCCTGAGCCTTGCCCATCACCCCATCGTGCCTCCACCAATCACGAAGGCCGGGGCGTGGCCTCTTCGCCATGCGTCATCAGGGCAGAGCCTAGTCTCCCGATCGAGAATGCCCGGGTGTGTGGCAGCCCTGACGGCGTTGTGAGCGCATGGGTCCCATTACGTCAGTCTTTCACAACAGCGGCAATGCGCGCACTTAACGTTGTCCAAATCCATCCCAGACGTCACTTCACGAGTCGTCAGGGGGGGGGGGCGGAGTCTAATCTTTGTTCGGGAATGTTCGGATGACAGGGTTGCCTTGCCGATCGGCAAATGCTGTTTCTGTCGGCCCTGGCGGCGTGGTTGGCTAATGGAGGCCATCGCCTGGCCGGCTGAGTTTGATAACATTCGTTAATCCCTACTGAGATTAATACGTTAATCCCTATTAATCTTACAGACCCTACTGAGATAGCACAACTCCACTCCTCCGTGTGGAGACACCTAAATACTTAACAGGACATTCGACCCTACTTAGATACATGGAGATGGCTTCTTCTTCTTTGCAACACTCAGAGCATACTAATTTATAAGATTATGACTTTCCTAAGGTATTTCATCTCCTACCCCCACAAACCTAGCAATATGTTAAAGGGTAAGGGGAAAAAGTCTGGAAGATTTTGCACCAGCAAACACATCCCTTTATTGGAGCAGTGTATAATGCTGCGTTCGGTGCCAAACATGATAGAAATAACCTGACGTACATACATGAAGCAAACGTGTACGCCGTATGGCTTATGTATTTGTAATAAATCCATTGTGGTTATAGACCTGGTATCATTCCAATTGAGTGGCGTGCTGATGAGGAGGGGAGTGTCGTTGAAGCTGAAGGGAAAGGTGTATGCTGCATGTGTGAGAAGTGTTATGATTTATGGGAGCGAGACATGGGTCGTGAATGTAGAGCAGCAACGAAGGCTGGAAAGGGTGGAAATGCGAATGGTTCGGTGGATGTGCGGAGTGTCGCTGAGAGAGAGGAAGACAAATGATGAATTGCGAAAGATGATGGGAATATTGCCTGTGATTGATGCTGTGAAGAGGAACAGGTTGAGATGGTTTGGTCATGTGTTGAGGAAGGATGAAAGTGACTGGTTGAGAAGAGTGATGGAAATGAATGTAGAAGGAAGTAGAGGACGGGGAAGACCGAGAAAGACTTGGCTAAAGACTGTGGAAGAAGACATGCGGGCAAGGGGGTTAACAAGGAGAGATGCAGAAAATAGGGCAAAATGGAGAAGATTGTCATGGGGACCGCAAGGCTAACCCCTGCTCTTGCAGGGAAAATGGCCTTAAAATGCATGTTGTTGTTGTTGTTGTTGTTGTTGTTGTATCATTCCAATTGCACTGGGCCATGGTCTGCCGCTCAGGCCTAAGGTCTGCTGAACTGCACTGATCATTTGGGGTGGAGTCAGGCCAGCTGTCCAGCCAATGGGTATAAAGCAGTGGGGTGTAGTCAGGCCAGCTGTCCAGCCAATGGGTGTAAAGCAGTGGGGTGGAGTCAGGCCAGCTATCCAGTCAATGGGTGTAAAGCAGAGGGGTGGCGTCAGGCCAGCTGTCCAGCCAATGGGTGTAAAGCAGTGGGGTGGAGTCAGGGCAGCTGAAAATTGACCCTTGTATACTATGTGGTTTTTCTTAAGTTCAAAAAGGCCACAACTGAAAATTTGACGAAACTCAAACTTGTTCTGTAACTGATCGTAATAACTCAATGTACCAGGTTTCAGTTGAATATGTTGAGGGTATGGGGAAAAATCTGAAAAAACAGAGGTGATACGGACAGACAGATGGAGAATAAACCTATAGTCCCCGCTGGGTTGAAGACTAATAAAGGAGTAATGTAATGTTAACAACATCTGAAGTCATAACAAAGACATGCGTTCAATGCGTCATTTTGGCCAAATAGTAAACTTTAGCATCGATGATCAGGCCTATAAGTAATTAGCAAATTCCCGTTAGATCCTTTGTACCTGCTCAATATGTATCCAATAACCTGCTTCATTGGCGGTTTGTTGGACCTTTCCTTTTTTCTCTCACTTATTGGAGGAAATTTTTGATTACACTACATCCTCAGCCTTACAGCACCTCTGAGATCACGTGACATGGTGTGATCAACAAAATTAGCATTTTTGGTGTTCATCTTGCCTCTGATAATTAATTGAACCCAATTTGCATTTCAATTTCGATAATTAAAGAGAAAACAAAATTCAGTGTTCTGGACAGGATAATTTAAAGTATCCCAGCAGTACTTGGAAGAAAGTCAAAGATCCATAAGAAGATAACAAAAATACAACTTCACTAATTAGCTTGAGATCCCATAGCTTTGTATTACAAAATACTCCAGAACACTCGAAATGGAGACGCAAGGACGCCGGACCAGAGAAGTAACGACTCAGATCTGCAACCTTGAGACGCATGACTCAACAAAATTATTTCGTCCCTAAACCTAACAACCCTAACCCTAACAACCCTAACCCTAACCCTAACAACCCTAAACCTAACAACGCTAACCCTAACCCTAACAACCCTAACCCTAACCCTAACAACCCTAAACCTAACAACCCTAACCCTAACAACCCTAAACCTAACAACCTCAACCTGGGCCAGAGTGCAAACATGTTTGCCTTACGCTGCACAAGCTTTTCCCGGTGATGATCTTGGTGCGACCTTCCGCCGTCGTCTCTGTGTTCTCCGTTTTGTTCAGCTGTCGAACACTGGCAGGTTGCGGAGCTGGGGAAATGAGCATTCACACAGGTGATCTAAATACTAGTGTGTGCAAAATCATTCTGCACACCGTGGATAACCATGGTCCAGCTTATTGTACATGTCATAGAAACGATATAGAAGATCTACATGAGCATAAACAAATCTCTGGTGACGGTGCGACACTTATGAAGGTGTATTAGGATTCCCTGAGGTTCCCACTGCAAGCCTATTGTTCTTGTTAGGATTATTATTCTCAAACATTTTGTGGAGACGATTCCAAGAAAACCGTTAGAGCTCGCTCTACGAAACTTTAACTCATTATAGATACCAATTTCACTGAGTGCATCATGAATTTTGTTTTTGCCATTTTGACGCATTGGCTGCCATTGCCTATGATGTCATAAACGTTAAACATCTTCTTCTCCAGAACCGCTGAACGGATAAATGCAAAATTTTACAAATATGATCGCCTCACCATGGGGAGAAAAGGTTGTGAAAAGATACGTCATCGGTCACTTGGTTTGACGGCCATATTGAATTTAAAAATAAAACTTTTAAAAATTTACTTCTCAGAAACCGCGTATCGATCGATACGGAACTTGGAACACGTTTACATTCCGATGGGGGAAAATATTTGCAAACTATGATGTCATCAGTCATGTGGTTTGGCCGCCATCTTGAATTTAAGCAAAAAAAAAATCATATTTTCCAGAGTACCGCTAAACGGAACAATGTGAAATGTCATACATATGATCAACTACTGATGTGGGAAAAATATTCGTAAACGAAGACGTCGTCAGTCACGTGATATGGTGGCCATCTTGGTTTTAAGGAAAAGCTTTAAACATCTGTTTCTCCAGAACTGCTGAACGTATCAATACAAAATTTCATATGTACGATCAACTCCCCATGAGAAACTAGAGCAATGCCACTGTGTTGCCAATATGCCTCCACGTAGTCCCTGCCCGTGAAAACGGGTAAATGCCCTCATTGACTCTCCGAAAAATAGACAAGTTTGATTTAAATCCCTTCAGCTGTTCTCAAATATCACATTTTTACCACATGACAGGTTTCACATGCGGACAAGGGTTTTTTTTAAATATCGATCGGTGAAGCGGTCGGACAAGGGTTTTTTTTAAATATCGACTTTCAAGCTAATATGACAGTTCTAGCGCTATGTATTGTTCTCACAAGGTGCTTACTGAAGATAGTAGCCTGACAGTTTGATCCCGCATCATGAAACAGGAAGGAGCATTAAGAGGAAAGAGTCCATATTATTACCCTGCGCTCGCGAAGCGTACATACGTATGTGTCTGCATTTTAAAAATTACTTTTCTCGGGAACTGTTGCTCCAATTGACACAAAATTTTACCATAGGAGCGCCTCCGTAGAACGTTTTTATTCATAATTATGACGTCATAGGTCACGTGGTACAGACGCCATCTTGGAAAAACGTTCCACCTCTATCTCCCAAACTGCTCCATGGAAAAAAATTGACACATGGCTCATTGTCAAGTACTCCCCATAGGGAATAAGATATGTTGATGATTTCATCTCTTGTAGATTTCATTTTGAAATTTTGCATTTGAAATGATGAATATTTGATTTCATCTTGCCTTCATTATGACGTCATAATTCAACAAGTACAACGCTTGGTTCGATCCGCATCAAAAAAAAACGTTTCCTTCAACTATTCGTCCGATGGACACTAAATTTGTACCATAGGACCGCCTCATGTAGAATTCTGCAATGATAATTATGACATCATAGGTCATGTGGTACAAGCACCATCTTGGAAAAAATCGAAAAACGTTACACCTCTATATCTCCCAAACCACTCCAGGGAAAAAATTGAAACATGGGGCATTATCAAGTACTCCCCTTGGGGAATAAGATATGTTAAAGATGATGTCATCAGTACCTTAATTATGACATCATAATCCGACAAGTATAACGCTTCATCCGATCAGTATTAATCGTTTTTCTCTGCAATTGTTGGTGGCACGAAATTTGATCATAGGAGCGCCTCCTCCGAAAGAGTATTTTAATGATTCAGATTTCATATGTCATGTGGTACAGGCGCCATCTTGGAAAAACCGAAAAATGTTGCACCTCCACATCTCCAAAACCGCTCCATGGAAAAAATTGAAACGTGTCTCATTGTAAAGAACTCCACATGGGGAATATGTGTTGTAAACGATGATGTCATTGGTGCAGTAATTATGATGTCATAATTCGACAGGGACAACGCTTAGTCTGATCAGTTTGAAATTTATTGAATGTAATCTACGCAACAATTATATGACAGAATATAGTTTTATGATGTAATCGCTCATGTGGTCTGGCAACCATATTGGATCAAAGAAAAAAACGTTCAAAAACAGAACAGTTAGCTTGCACCAAGTTGACTGTGCAGTGTAGGTATTCTATGAATACCATCTAGTTTGCCATGTTGTTCATTTATATCAGCTCAAAAATTTTTACGTGACTTATGTGAACCAATGCAGAATTGGGTTGTCATCAATAACCAATTGGTTTCACTTCCTGTTGTGCAGAGTGTTGCGTCGGCTCCAATACCTGCCTACCTGGCTTGCTGATAGCACCAGGCAGGTTGTAGTTGTAGGTGCTTCGTTTTGCTTTCACAGACAATATAGAGGACAAACTTCCTGGAAGGGAAACAAATGTACATGAAAGCAGCTGTACCAGTGCAAAATCAACGAGTTATTTTAATCAGAGCATCACAACTGGCGAGTCTGAATTGGATTTCTAAATAAGGCTCTAGCTCTTTAGCTCTTTCACGAGCCTCGATGTTGTATACAAAAAAAAAAAAAAAAAACGCTAAAATGATGCAAAATACCAATTTCCTAGGAACCCACGTATTCATTGCAATGCACAAGTGTCCCTCCCCCCACACATATAGCTTACCTGTGAAATACAAACACATTAAGTCAGGAGAAAATGTGTGCAAATGCTCTAAAAAAAATTTTTTCAAATACCACAGCCACATACCACATTTTTATATTTTAATATAATATTTATATTTAAATACCACATTTAAGAGCCCCAAATCAGCATGCGTCACATGGGGAGGTAGGAGAACACCTCCAGATGCTTTCTGCGCATGCTGACACTTGGTAATGTAAGTATGGTAATGTTGACTGCAATTCTTATTTTATGAGGGGACAGACAAAAGAGTGATTCAATATTACTTACCATTGTATTTTATTTATTACTAAATAATTTAGCTCATGTTTTTTACTGGTGGGGTGGCGCCCCAACATCCCCAATAATCCAACCGCCAGTGCTCGATGATACAAGTCAGGTAGGCAAGCACTTAACAAGAATAGCACGTTCCCCCTACAGGTGCCTCCTAGCTCCCTAAAACCCAGCTGCCATTCCACCTTCCCCTACTCCCACCCAATTAGTACAGATTTTAGAAATTTCAAATGGTGTTGACCTTTGGCCTATGTTGACCTTTTGGCCGATGCTGATCTCAAAAATAAATGGTGGTTGAATTCAGTTAACTGATATGAAAATCCTATTCAAATTTCAAGTCAATCGGATGAAAATTGAAGATTTTAGAAATTTGAAGAAAAGTGGTTGACCTTTGGCCTATGTTGACCTCAAAAATAGTGGTTGGTTGAATTCAGTTAACTGATATGAAAATCCTATTCAAATTTCAAGTCAATCGAATAAAAATTGAGGATTTTAGAAATTTGAAAAAAAAGTGGTTGACCTTTGACCTATGTTGACCTTTTAGCCTATTTTGACCTTTTGAACTCAAAAATATATAGGATTTTGTCAGACCACGAACTTTAGCATTTGGTGAAGTTTCGTGAAGATTGTGACCTGTAGGCAATTATAAGTGAGCGGACACACACCACACACACCTCTGGAGAGGGTAATAATTGGGCCTGTTATCGTTTAGTTCCTGTTATCTTCTTCATTCATATGCAGCACAAGGCTGTGAGTAGCATCACTGGCTCAGAGCGTGGCTGTGCCGCTGATGCAGCGCCCCCTTTAGCTTTGGGCAGGAATTTGTAATTTGTTAACGGTGCTGCCAATAGGGCGTCTACTCTTCGTGCAAGTCACTGGGGGATCTTTAACGTCCACCGACTAATGGTGCAGACAGGACACGGTTTAATGTCAAATCTGAGAGATGGCACACTCGATGCTGCGCCCTGCCTGCGAGACACCGGGATGGCAGTTTATAGTTGGATCGAGACATAGATCGACAGCTCAAAGACGAGTGTGCGTACATCTTTGTTCTTGACAAGACGGATTTCTGAGAAATGTGAATGTTAGGTGCATTTTTGGGTAAAAGTTTGGAACCTCACTTTAACATAATTGTGGTATGCGGAATTCGATTAACCCAGTTCCCAAGCTGAATTTCGAGTTTTTGACCTTCTAAATTAGCATAAACAAAATGGCCACCAAATTGCCATTTTTGGACAATTTCTTTGAACAAGCATTTATAAATCATGTATATACATGCAGCTCTTTTACTTTAACTTTACAACTTTTACCCCAAAATGCACCTCAAAGCTTATACATGGCCTTTTTTCATAAATCCGTCTAGTCTATATTATGGTTGGCGACATATTGAAAGAGACATTCAAACTGATATTGAAACTGGACACTGTAAAATGGGAAATGGTTTTAATAAGACAATGTTTCATACAACCATTTATTCTAAAATTAAATATACATGGCCATGAAGCACAAACATTCAGGAATGTCACACATGTTGTTTTGCCAAACTACATCAAATTCATATAAGGTTTATTTTACGGAACCCGATAACGAAGAACGCGACGATAAATACTACAACCTAGGTTTGGATCCCACACACCTCACTTCAACAACGGACAAAGGAAGAATTAAATTAAAGCAATCGTTGTGTTCTGTGGTGCAGCCTAGCTCTGTCTGCAGTGTGTCCGGAATCGTCAGAGATGGTCAGGCTCAGAGCGCGTTTGCCCGACGCGGCTCCGGTCGGCAGGAAGAAAGGCCTCGATGCGCCCCCGTTCTTCACCAGGCCTCGATAAACCTCTCGCACCAAGCGAGCGAGCGTGCAACCCGCTTCACCAGCCGTGCAATCTCTTCCCGAATTCGGCACGAAGCTGCGATGCACCCAACGTTCGGGTCAGAAAGGAGAGAAGGTTGAGGTGAAGGAAAGCGTAAGGGCAGGAGTGAACGAAGTCCAGGCACTCAGGTCTCTTCAACGAGTAGGGACGAGAGAGACAAAAACAGAGACAGAGAGAGACAGAGAGACAGAGAGAGAGAGAAAGAGAAAGAGAAAGAGAAAGAGAAAGAGAAAGAGAAAGAGAGAGAGACAGAGACAGAGAGACAGAGAGAGAGAGTGATCCGGGCAGGAAGGAATCCAAAAACAAGAAGAAGGAAATGTCGGCCAGCGAGTGGTTTTACCGGCCGTCTCGTGACATCAGTTCTGCCCCCCCCCCCCCTCCCCAATCAGTGCGTCGCTTCTTGACCTCTCGAATCTTCTGATCGCGTCCGTCCCCTCTCATTGGCCGAGCGCTTCGCGTCCTTGGTGTCTTGCCATCGGTCGGTGGCCAATCAGTCTCCCGCTTTCTACGCTGCCAATCGGCGGCCTTCGTCCTGTGGTGTCTTCCTTCTACCAATCCTTCGCAAGGTGGGCGTGGCCTCAGCCTGCCTGAGCAATGAGTGTTACTATGCAAGCTGGTGATGTGGCTGGCTGTAGCTGCATCGGCGGTGCCCCGAACTGCATTCCGGTGAGTGTTATTGTTCTTATGGCGTAGGGGGGATTTAAGTCGTGTTTGTGTGGTGTTGCTATTGGGCCTAACTAATGTATATTGTGCGTTGCCATATGGGACACACAGGTATGATCACAGAGGGAACGACACACCGGGGAATTAGCATAAACCTCACAACTACTTAACATGCCCCGCACCCTCGTGGCGGGGACACATATCCAACTTATCCGACATCCGGGCTACACACGTCCCTGCTTACTGTACATCGAAGTGGTTCTTGCTACCGACGATCATCGGAGCACCTACCGATGCAGATCTACCTAAATCTATATGTATCACTACCCCACCGACATAACATTATGTTAGAAAGTGAGGTTCCCAACTTTTACCCAAAAATGCACCTCAAAGCTTATACATGGCCTTTTTCCATAAATCCATCTATATATATAAAGTAGAGTTGGCCTCTGTGTCTGTATCCTGATCTATCTATGATCTCTAAGATCTCGAGAACCCGTGGACGGATTTGCGAGCGGAAAGTACTGTTCGACTCGGGATGGTCCCAGGAATGTCACGGAGACATAAACATTTAAAAAATTTCGGGTTTTAAAATTAGCGTATTATTAGCATTAGCAGAAGAGAGAGGGATTCGAAGGGAGGGAGCGCAGCGCTTCTAGCGCTTCTGACTACAGCACACCTTAAAATTAAAAAAACTTCGGGTTTTAAAATTAGTGTGTTACGCGTAATTAGCGCTAGCAGAAGAGGGAGGGAATCTAAGGGAGGGAGCGCAGTGCTCCCTCCAGCGCTTCTGTTAGCGTAATTAGCGTATTTCGGAACGTTAATTTTTCAACTTCATTATTCGGAATCAGTACGTCCCAGAGAACCTTCGTAACGTTAATTTTTCAACTTCATCCGATTGACATGGGACCAACGGCATGTGACAAAGAGTGAAACATACAGGCTACATTTATTTGACGACAATGAGTTCCGACTTCCGACCTCGGTGGGATGACAGGCTGAGTCAACCCCCCTGGTGTGAAGGGGGAGGAGGAGGGGAGGGGGAAGAGAAGGGGAGGGGAACGAGGGGGAAGGGGATGGGAGGGGGGAGTGGGAGGGGGAAGGGGGAGGGGGAGGGGGAAGGGGGAGGGGAGGGGGGGGAGGGGAAAGGGGGGAGGGGGGAGGGGAAAGGGGGGGGAGGGGGAGGGGAAAGGGGGGGAGGGGGGAGGGGAGGGGCCCTTCTTCCCCTGGGCACCCCCGCACCCTTCCCTCCCCCCCTTCCCCTCCCCCCCTCCCCCCCCTTCCCCCTCCCCCCCCATTCCCCTCCCCTCCTCTTCCCCCTCCCCTCCTCCTCCCCCGCTTCCCCCTCCCCCCTCCCCCCCCGTTCCCCTCCCCTCCTCTTCCCCCTCCCCTCCTCCTCCCACTCCCGTGCAAAGCCGGGTACCTCTGCTAGTCTAGTATATTCTGTGCTGGAAGGATGACGTTGCAAAATGTACATAAATCGACATCTTCTTCGAAACTGTTTTACACTTTGTTTCACTCCATCCAATTCCTGTCACTTTCTAAAAATCTATGATGGAATGATTCATTTAAACGAACAACATTTCACAGAACCAATGAAAGAGCAAAGCTTAAACTCATCATTCATAATACTAAACAATGAATATTGGAAAATTATGAGGAGAATGTCTTCCTACGTAAAATACCTGTCAAGGAAACACCATACAATGACTAATACAATAATCTGCAAGCACTGCAGCCTACTCACCGTGCTTACGGGCCGAACGGAGCCGGAAATCCAACACCTGATAAGCTTTGGCTTCAGGGTACTTGCGGGGATCATATCCAATACGCACCCATAGGCTGCGCCACGGGCCGGTCAGCTGTAACAAAGGGAATACCTTCTGCTTGATGGAGAAAAAGTGTACTCGAGGAAACAACCGAGCATTCTCCATATCAAAACTCCAGTCTATTGCGTGCTTCGTCCGCATTAGAACGTTGACACCGTGCCCAAGCTGAACTTGCTGCCGTGTGCCAGAACTGAGGCCGAGTTGCGTGATACATCCGCACACCCTGGCTGTCAAACATGCATGGAATTGCACCCAAATGATGACTCAAATGCAGCGATGATGACTCAACAAGCGTCGGTGAAGTGATGTGAGTTGACAAAGTTTAAGACGCAGAAAACATGCTATGATATGATATTTCGCTCACAAGGTTCAGACATACATGGAGGTGGCTATATTGGATTTTGACGTGACCACCCAATTTTCAATAGCGTTCTTCCTTATGCCTAGATACACACACACACCAGATTAGAAGTTGGTACTTCGCTTATTTTTCAAGATATTCCGCTCACAAGGTTCAGACATACATGGCGGCGGCCATCTTGGATTTTGACGTGGCGACCCAATTTTCAATAGCGTTCTTCCTTATGCCTAGATACACCCAAACACCAGATTAGAAGTTGGTGCTTTGCTTATTTTTCAAGATATTACGCTCACAAGGTTCAGACATATATATGGTGGCGGCCATCTTGGATTTTGACGTGGCGACCCAATTTACAATAGCGTTCTTCCTTATGCCTAGATACACACACACACCAGATTAGAAGTTGGTACTTCGCTTATTTTTCAAGATATTCCGCTCACAAGGTTCAGACATACATGGCGGCGGCCATCTTGGATTTTGACGTGGCGACCCAATTTTCAATAGCGTTCTTCCTTGTGCCTAGATACACCCAAACACCAGATTAGAAGTTGGTGCTTTGCTTATTTTTCAAGATATTACGCTCACAAGGTTCAGACATATATATGGTGGCGGCCATCTTGGATTTTGACGTGGCGACCCAATTTACAATAGCCTTCTTCCTTATGCCGAGATACACCCACACACCAAATTAGAAGTTGGTACTTCGCTTATTTTTCAAGATATTCATCTCAAGGTTCAGACATACTTGGTGGCGGCCATCTTGGATTTTGACGTGGCGACCCAATTTACAATAGCCTTCTTCCTTATGCCGAGATACACCCAAACACCAAATTAGAAGTTGGTACTTCGCTTATTTTTCAAGATATTCATCTCAAGGTTCAGACATACTTGGTGGCGGCCATCTTGGATTTTGACGTGGCGACCCAATTTACAATAGCCTTCTTCCTTATGCCGAGATACACCCACACACCAGATTAGACGTTGGTACTTCGCTTATTTTTCAAGATATTTCGCTCACAAGGTTCAGACATATATATGGTGGTGGCCATCTTGGATTTTGACTTGGCAACCCAATTTTAAACAGGGTTCTTGCTTGTGCCTAGATACACCCACACACCAGATTAGAAGTTGGTACTTCGCTTATTTTTCAAGATATGCAGGTTACAAGGTTCAGACATACATGGCATCAGACATACATGGCGGCGGCCATCTTGGATTTTGACGTGGCGACCCAATTTTAAACAGTGTTCTTGCTTGTGCCTAGATACACCCACACACCAGATTAGAAGTTGGTACTTCGCTTATTTTTCAAGATATGCAGGTTACAAGGTTCAGACATACATGGCATCAGACATATATGGTGGCGGCCATCTTGGATTTTGACGTGGCGACCCAATTTTCAATAGCGTTCTTCCTTATGCCTAGATACACCCACACACCAGATTAGAAGTTGGTACTTCGCTTATTTTTCAAGATATGCAGGTTACAAGGTTCAGACATACATGGCATCAGACATACATGGCGGCGGCCATCTTGGATTTTGACGTGGCGACCCAATTTTATACAGCGTTCTTGCTTATGCCTAGATACACCCACACACCAGATTAGAAGTTGGTACTTTGTTTATTTTTCAAGATATGCAGGTTACAAGGTTCAGACATACATGGCATCAGACATACATGGCGGCGGCCATCTTGGATTTTGACGTGGCGACCCAATTTTATACAGCGTTCTTGCTTATGCCGAGATACACCCACACACCAGATTAGAAGTTGGTACTTCGCTTATTTTTCAAGATATGCAGGTTACAAGGTTCAGACATACATGGCATCAGACATACATGGCGGCGGCCATCTTGGATTTTGACGTGGCGACCCAATTTTATACAGCGTTCTTGCTTGTGCCTAGATACACCCACACACCAAATTAGACGTTGGTACTTTGTTTATTTTTCAAGATATTTCGCTCACAAGGTTCAGACATATATATGGTGGCGGCCATCTTGGATTTTGACGTGGCGACCCAATTTTCAATAGCGTTCTTCCTGATGCCTAGATACACCCACACACCAGATTAGAAGTTGGTACTTCGCTTATTTTTCAAGATATGCAGGTTACAAGGTTCAGACATACATGGCATCAGACATACATGGCGGCGGCCATCTTGGATTTTGACGTGGGTTGCACCCACACACCAAATTCGAATGCGGTCCTTCGCTTACGCACGCACGCACGCACGGACGGACGGACGGATACACGGACGGAGGGGAAAGCCGTAGTCCCCCTTTCGCTCCACTGAGCGACGGGGGACAAAAATGCATCACATGTCCCTGCGGGATATCTGAATTTTGACGGCACACATGTAGATCGTGTTAAGGTTATGTTTTTGTAGTGGGGAAACAATGCTTCAATGCAGCTCAGGTAGTCCTGGGCTAGTTCCGTGTAGTGTTATTTAACAGCATGACATTGGCTCAAACTCTAGACCCAAAGATCGTAAGCCAGCCACCTCAACCGTTAAGACAACACCAGGCATAGAAGGCCGAATGAATGGAGGTGAGTAGTGAGACATTTATACCACGACACCGCCCCAAGATGCGAGTCATGTGGAGCGCCTTTGGCTCCAAGGTCTCACTGAGAACATGATGGGTAGAAGTACAGGACCAGCTAATTACCATGGCATTTCTTATACACTGTTATATTCTGAGGAATGCCTTGGCCTTGCAGAGTATTCTGAGGCAGCAATGGGATTTTGAGGCCAACTTAGACACCATTTACCCAAGACAGGTTACATTGATCAGGGGGATCAGGTGTTCTAAAGACTGTACATCTAGTTGAGACCACTGAAATAACGTGAGGAATTTTCCAGCTGGACCTTACGCCAGTACAAAGTTAAAATATTGGACTTATCCTGCATTAAAAGCAACGTGTCCAGTAAATTTTGGGACGATAAGTGTGGGAGCACAGGACGTTGGTGTACGAGTGACGTGACGTTCCTGGCCAACATCAGTACGACTGCACCAATTATCATCCGTTAAATGTTTGGGACGTGTTGGCTTCCTCTACGCTCCACAGTAAGTAAGTAAGGCGTGCCATCAACGCTGCCTCACCTTCACACCTGCATTGCAAATCGCGACATAATGGACACGAGAAAGCTGAATATTAGTTCGTTTATGGTGTTTGGATCGAGATCTGAAGAGAACCTGGATTGAATACACTCGTGACCAGATACCACGGGGCCCCGAGTTTGAGAAAACCCAAACACAATTCAAACTGCGTGCATGGCACCTTTGGCAGCACGAGTGAACCCATTACATGACAGAGGCACGTGACTGGCCTGAACCAAACATGTCCCTTTTGGACATTCAGGCCAAGACACCAATCACCAAGCATTGCATCCTGATCAGTTCTTGTTGAATTGTCGAGTACAATCCTGGACTTATTTGTACATTCCTCTTAAATAAGGAATTACAGGTCTGCAAAAATAAATAAAGGCCAATGTTAGAAGGCTCACACTCGCCTCTGAGCCGTCTAGCCTGGGTTTGAATCCCGACCGAGCTCTAAACCGTCATCCCGACATTTCACAAGCAACGTGATTCACCAGTGTGTGCGTGTCGTCCCTCAAAAACCACCTTTAGAGGCCATTTTCCCCCGCAAGCGGGGGTTGGCCTTTTTCGGGGACCGTGGTTGTTGTTGTTTTTTGGGTCCCCTTTTTGAAGCAATGTTTGAAGCTTTTTTGAAGCTTTTTGAAGCAATACGGCCGGATGCCCTTCCTGCCGACAACCCTTTTTGTTGCCTTTTTACGACAAACAGGGATTTACCAGTGAACTGGTACTCAATTAGCCGACCTCGGAAGGATGACAGGCTGAGTCAAACCCCCCTGGCGTTAATTCAGCGATCGACCGGGATTCGAACCCAGGATCCTAGGATCCTAAGCTGGCACCCTAGCCGCTAGCACAACACCAGGGATTAATTCCTATGTTCTCAAATGTTACGGACCCCGACGTCGGCCTTTCCCACTTACCAAGGGGGGATTAATCCCCTCGTTTGTTACTGACCGACGTGGTCCCGGGGGTATGACGCCACGCCCGGTCGGCGCTGGGTAGGGTAGTAGGCCCAACCGTCCTATGACCTAAATACCAGCGCTTCCCGGTACGCAAGGAAATACTCCCCGCTCACGGCCGCAGCGTAATGGATGGATAACGCCGAGCGAAGCGAACCGCGGCGTGAGCCGTTTACCAAGACTAGACCCGATTTATGTGCGTCGGCCAAATCGCGCCACGTACACTCAATGTGGAAACCTCTAAAGCGACCGAAAGAGCATGAAGAAGGAAGAAGAAGAAGAACGTAGGAATAACAGACGGACGTTAAACGGGGATCCCGTCCGCCGGCCTTAGTTGGTGGACGTTAAACGGGCATCCCGTCCGCCGGCCTTAGTTGGTGGACGTTAAACGGGCATCCCGTCCGCCGGCCTTAGTTGGTGGACGTTAAACGGGCATCCCGTCCACCGGCCTTAGTTGGTGGACGTTAAAGATCCCATGGTCTCTTTCATGACGAGTAGGCGAGTTATCACCGGCACCCTGAACAAATGTCAAATTCCTGCTTTGACGTGCTTAATCGAACGTCGTGCTGGACTAGCCAGTTCATGAAATACGGGCCAAACGTTCCCTGGCCAATCCCACGAGAAGGTGGGAATAACTGTGGCTGTTAAAAGAACAACAAATGTTGCAAGACCACAAGTGGCCAAAAGAATCATTCGATTTTCGGCCACGGAGTTGAAAGCTTCATCAAAATGAAAAATTAAATAATAAAAGCAGCCCGACACCATCATCACTGCCATTGGTAATGATGTTTTATCATCGATCTGCAAATTACGACCAAACTCGAATGTTTTCTTCCTTGATATACAAATTTGCACAAAAAGCTTACACATAATGAAAGCTCACCATGTAATATGCCAGAACTGGAAGCAGCAACTTTAGCTTGTCAAGGTGAAGTGAAATGTGGACGCACAGTGCCTTTTTGGACCACACCGGCCGCTCCGCGAAGAGCTGTTGGTGAAAAGAATAAAACGAACACCTTTTAGGATTTGCCTGAGTGAACCAAACAGATGATACGGTATTCCTTGAAGAGCATCCGCGCCATTTTGTAAGTAGTCTGTGAAGCAATCCGAGTACCTGGCGCAGCTTCAGCTCAACGTCGCTCTCTTCAGGGTGCAGGTTCACGCGGGACCAGTTGGTTATGGCCGCCTCCAGAGGCCTTCCCGGTACCTCTGCGTCCTCAAAACTTACAAAAAGAGCATTGTGAGGACGGCGGGCCCGGCCATGTCTGATGACGTTTCCACTCGACACCTTTGGGATTTTGTAACCCTCTCTGTAGGGAGTGACATAACAAGCTGAACATCTGCATCGAATGTAGGTAAGTCAGGTATGGGGGTGGGGGAAATCCAAAATAACAAAAATGAAAAGGAAAGTGAGGAAAAGCAAAAGAAGAATGTTAACATTGAATCAACGTGTACCTGTTTAGCGTTCTCACCTTATCATCTGTGTTATTATGTCGCTTCAGCTTCAAATACCATACACCATGGTACGCCATTCATTCATTCATTACTTTCGTTAATGCAATTTACAGAGAAGCTCCTCAAGGAGATTCAAAAAGGAGAGCAGGTTCAATAGGCCACACCTGTGTTGGGTCTCGGGCCTGTAGTAATAATCCACAGGGTTGTCCTGTCGTGAGAAAGCCGGTGGCAGCAGGAAGAGCGGAACGTTGCGTTGGAAGAACTCCATTCCCTCCATCTTTGGTATGTTCACGGTGTCGTACATGGACACCGTTTCATTGTCGTTACCTTGAGACACTCCCAGGTACTGAAAATCCACCAATCCTGCATTCATTCAAATCACAAAATCAAGGACACAAATGCCCATGTGGAGCCTCGCAGTCAGTGTACATGTTTCAAGCAAAGTATTAATTAATTAATTGACCACTTCGATAAATAAAAATGAACCCAAACAAACAACACCACATCATTTGGCATCGAGTGGACATCGTCAAATTTTTTTTTAAGGTGGTTCGCTCGAGATCCTCGGGTCTTGATTTTGAGCCGTTGGATGAACACCAGGTGGGTTGACTCAGCCTGTCATCCTTCCGAGGTCGGCTAATTGAGTACCAGTTCACTGGTAATTCCCTGTTTGTCGTTAAAGGCGGCAAAAAGGGTTGGCGTCAGGAAGGGCATCCGGCCGTAAAACATTGCTTCAAAAAGGGGACCAAAAAAAAAAACAACAACAACCACGGTGCCCGAAAAGGCCAACCCCCGCTTTGCGGGGAAAAATGGCCTCTAAAGGTGGTTATGTTACTGTAACGTACAAAGTGAAGGAAACTTTGAATTAAAAACAAACATACGAGAGTTCCTGCAAACGTAATGCCCCACAATTGTTTTTACGACACGATACTTACAACATGCACCTGTACAGGTGTCCTCCCTGCCTCGTGATATCCTAATTGCATTGTCTTCCCACAGGTGGCGTTGCCGTAGCAGTCATCAAACATGGCTGCCCACATGGATGACCATCAGCAGTAACGTGCTATTATTGAGTTATTGTTGTGCGAGGAGACCATAAGTGACCACAGAAGGCGGAAGGGACGACGCTGTCAACCGCAGCACAGTCGGTCGACGGACCGAGTGACTAACGTCCACGGGTGTTGGACATGCGCGACTGCCCTCGTAGTGGCAGGCCACGATCAACAGGGACGGATGTCGATGTTTAAAAGGTGAACAACATCATCATGGCAGACAGACAGGTAACTGTGAGACACCTGTCACTCCACCTTATGTTTGTCACAAAAACACAAGTGGGACAAAAGCAGTTCACTTTCTGGGTCATTACTCGATCATCAATGCAAAAATGATCTGAGATTACAAACCCTGAAACTTGTAGGTGGTTGTAATAATTCCAACCACTTGACTCGTGCAGGGCCCCCAAATTCCGGGCTCCTCAACCCCTTGCTTCAAGGCTCTTCGCCGGCGCCGTACTCGCAGCAGCAAGCTTGTGCTGGAGAAGCGATCACCATACACTGGACGACAATATGGATCTCCAGGACGGAAGGAAAGTTCGATGCGGCGTCCAGGATCTCCATGCACCTACCAAATACAGATGTTGACCATTAAAATGTACTTGCACGATTTGAATGGTAACATAGGTGTGGTGGTGGCCTGGTGGAAAGGACCGACATCGGAGAACCTAAATTTTGTTGATTCAAATCTGGCTGAATGGAGAAGCCGTCAAGCAGGTGGTGGTGTCCATGTGAGTCGTGGAGGTGGTGGTACTCTGGTGAGTCGTGGAGGTGGTGGTACCCTGGTGAGTCGTGGAGGTGGTGGTACCCTGGTGAATCGTGGAGGTGGTGGTACCCTGGTGAGTCGTGGAGGTGGTGGTACCCTGGTGAGTCGTGGGGGTGGTGGTACCCTGGTGAGTCGTGGGGGTGGTGGTACCCTGGTGAGTCGTGGAGGTGGTGGTACCCTGGTGAGTCGTGGAGGTGGTGGTACCCTGGTGAGTCGTGGAGGTGGTGGTACCCTGGTAAGTCATGGAGGTGGTGGTGTTCTGTTGAGTCACAGAGGACGTGGTGTTCTGGTGAGTCGTGGAGGTGGTGGTGTTCTGTTGTGTCACGGAGGACATGGTGTTCTGGTGAGTCGTGGCGGTGGTGGTGTTCTGGTGAGTGGTGGAGGTGGTGGTGCTCTGGTAAGTCATGGAGGTGGTGGTGTTCTGGTGAGTTGTAGAGGTGGTGGTGTTCTGGTGAGTCGTAGAGGTGGTGGTACCCTGGTGAGTCGTGGAGGTGGTGGTACCCTGGTGAGTCGTGGAGGTGGTGGTACCCTGGTGAGTCGTGGAGGTGGTGGTACCCTGGTGAGTCGTGGAGGTGGTGGTACCCTGGTGAGTCGTGGAGGTGATGGTACCCTGGTGAGTCGTGGAGGTGATGGTACCCTGGTAAGTCATGGAGGTGGTGGTGTTCTGTTGAGTCATAGAGGTGGTGGTGTTATGTTGAGTCACGGAGGACGTGGTGTTATGTTGAGTCACGGAGGACGTGGTGTTCTGGTGAGTCGTGGCGGTGGTGGTGTTCTGGTGAGTCGTGGAGGTGGTGGTGCTCTGGTAAGTCATGGAGGTGGTGGTGTTCTGGTGAGTTGTAGAGGTGGTGGTGTTCTGGTGAGTCGTAGAGGTGGTGGTACCCTGGTGAGTCGTGGAGGTGGTGGTACCCTGGTGAGTCGTGGAGGTGGTGGTACCCTGGTGAGTCATGGAGGTGGTGGTACCCTGGTGAGTCGTGGAGGTGGTGGTACCCTGGTGAGTCGTGGAGGTGGTGGTACCCTGGTGAGTCGTGGAGGTGGTGGTACCCTGGTGAGTCGTGGAGGTGGTGGTACCCTGGTGAGTCGTGGAGGTGATGGTACCCTGGTGAGTCGTGGAGGTGATGGTACCCTGGTAAGTCATGGAGGTGGTGGTGTTCTGTTGAGTCATAGAGGTGGTGGTGTTATGTTGAGTCACGGAGGACGTGGTGTTATGTTGAGTCACGGAGGACGTGGTGTTCTGGTGAGTCGTGGCGGTGGTGGTGTTCTGGTGAGTCGTGGAGGTGGTGGTGCTCTGGTAAGTCATGGAGGTGGTGGTGTTCTGGTGAGTTGTAGAGGTGGTGGTGTTCTGGTGAGTCGTAGAGGTGGTGGTACCCTGGTGAGTCGTGGAGGTGGTGGTACCCTGGTGAGTCGTGGAGGTGGTGGTACCCTGGTGAGTCGTGGAGGTGGTGGTACCCTGGTGAGTCGTGGAGGTGGTGGTACCCTGGTGAGTCGTGGAGGTGGTGGTACCCTGGTGAGTCGTGGAGGTGGTGGTACCCTGGTGAGTCGTGGAGGTGGTGGTACCCTGGTGAGTCGTGGAGGTGGTGGTACCCTGGTGAGTCGTGGATGTGGTGGTACCCTGGTGAGTCGTGGAGGTGATGGTACCCTGGTAAGTCACGGAGGTGGTGGTACCCTGGTGAGTCACGGAGGTGGTGGTGTTCTGTTGAGTCATGGAGGTGGTGGTGTTCTGTTGAGTCGTGGCGGTGGTGGTGTTCTGGTGAGTCGTGGAGGTGGTGGTGCTCTGGTAAGTCACGGAGGTGGTGGTGTTCTGTTGAGTCGTGGCGGTGGTGGTGTTCTGGTGAGTCGTGGAGGTGATGGTACCCTGGTAAGTCACGGAGGTGGTGGTGTTCTGTTGAGTCACAGAGGACGTGGTGTTCTGTTGAGTCATGGAGGTGGTGGTGTTCTGTTGAGTCGTGGCGGTGGTGGTGTTTTGGTGAGTCGTGGAGGTGGTGGTGCTCTGGTAAGTCATGGAGGTGGTGGTGTTCTGGTGAGTCGTGGAGGTGGTGGTACCCTGGTGAGTCGTGGAGGTGGTGGTACCCTGGTGAGTCGTGGAGGTGGTGGTGTTCTGGTGAGTCGTGGAGGTGGTGGTACCCTGGTGAGTCGTGGAGGTGGTGGTACCCTGGTGAGTCGTGGAGGTGGTGGTACCCTGGTAAGTCATGGAGGTGGTGGTGTTCTGTTGAGTCACAGAGGACGTGGTGTTCTGGTGAGTCGTGGAGGTGGTGGTGTTCTGTTGTGTCACGGAGGACGTGGTGTTCTGGTGAGTCGTGGCGGTGGTGGTGTTCTGGTGAGTCGTGGAGGTGGTGGTGCTCTGGTAAGTCATGGAGGTGGTGGTGTTCTGGTGAGTTGTAGAGGTGGTGGTGTTCTGGTGAGTCGTAGAGGTGGTGGTACCCTGGTGAGTCGTGGAGGTGGTGCTCTGGTGGGTCATGGGGGTGGTGGTGGTGTCCTGGGGGGTCACGGAGGTGGTGGTGTCCTTGCGAGTCGTGGAGGTGGTGGTGCTCTGGTGAGTCGTGGAGGAGGTGGTGGTGCTGTGGTGAGTCGTGGTGGTGGTACAGAGCTGTTATGGTTATTGTTAATGTGATGAGATGAGTTATCTGTAATAATGGTTACACACAATTACCTTATCCAAACAGTCCTGTCCCCCGAGCGCCTGCAGCACGTTGGGCACAGAACTCAGCACGGCCGGAAGTTCGACACACACGAAGGAAGGCAGCGGCGCCTGGATATCCATGAAAGATGGAATAAATAGGGAAAGCTGTGGATAACAGGGACGATTGATTAATTAAAATACAATAAGCGCCTCCAGAGGGAAACTTTGACCTCAGTTTCTCACAGATGCTCGACTATGAGGTTCCCTCAGCTATCATAACAAGTTATAAATTTCGATAACGATGCATGGAACCGAAAAACAGGCACAAACAAATGTCAAAACAACGCCGATCAGGGACCAACGGAAGTTTCAATAATTCAACAACAATGAATAAATGCATCCCAGATATTGTTTATTTTATATTTTAAAAGTGTTTAATCATCATTGTTCAGTCCAATATGGCATATCAGCTTCAGCCTCATTCATAAACAACGTGACGTGGAAAATGTCTGTTTGGTGGGAACCAGCCTCGCTGCCTCGCACACCTCATGTACACCCGGGTGACGGTTTGGGTTTCCGGAATGAGATACTCACATCGACTTATTACATATACAAAACACTAAACCATTCATTAAGTTCAAATTTCATTCATTCATTGTACATGAAAAAAACCGGAAATTTGCATCCGCTGGGAATTTAAAATTTGGGGTTGATGATGGAAATGCAGGAATGCTCGGTGGTGGTGAAGCAGCACATACACACTTACACGGAACGAAGGAAGGAGGGAGGGAATGACGCGGTGTTTCATTCCATCGAAACAAACTCTTTTTACATTTACAATGAAAATATGAATTAATCTCGAACTTATAGATATATACAGAATGTATTTTTATACAGTATGGTACTACACACAGTATGGTATTTTTATATATTCACAACACTACCGTATATTAGTGAACTATTCTCGAATTTTCCGTTCCGTTACCTTTTCTTGCTCCTTTGTCGCCTTCATTACCCCCCAATTAATTACTCCGCAATCTCCCTTTTGTCCACTAACTTCATCCCTACTTGCGTATGTAATTTATAGATCGCTCATCCCCAGGCGCCAGCCGGGCCCATTCTTCGACATGTATTAATGGCGAAATAACCTTATGTTACGGTGAAACAATAGCGCTCTGTTCAAACATTGAAATTCCTCACAATAAATTAAACACCTGAGATTACTCTTCATTTCACTATTAAATTAGCAACTTTCATCAACGTGTGGAATACATGCGACATTTTTGGTGTATTCGAGTTTAAACATTGATTTATTTAGTGTTGAGTTGAAGCATCGCTTCAGATATGCAACAAATTCCACAGAAATCCAAGATTAAACCAAATATGACGACGTTGTAAGCAGCACGACCAAATTGCCTTCCCGCCTTTTTAATGACTCAATAAAACTGGTATTTCGAACAAGCCAATCAGCAGCAAGGGATGTGATGACGCTTTTGTGAGGGGCGGGGACTAGTTTATAGCGCAGGGTGCGGTCAGGCAGACCCGTTATTCCTTGTGTTCTTTAGGCGCGTAGCTTGTCTAACCGAGCACGGCTCTGCGGATTCATTGTTCTTTCCTCTTTATCAACAGAAATAAAACAAAATGGTATGTATTTATCGTTCGTTGTTCGGTACCTCAGAAAATATTTTGGTGTGATTAATGTAGCGTTCGTTTTCCCGCCTTTGTTCTCGCTACTAAATTGCGCGCGGTTTTTCTCAACTGGCAATCCACGGAGTCACGTTAGACGATGATGGGTTTTTTTGACCTCCGTTTGGGGTTTTCTCTTGAATTACGGATGTCGAGCGGTATGTGTGGATTTGGTGAAAAGGAGGCTCGTGTACGTGCGACACGTTAAATGGCGGACGTGCCACGTGTTACAAAATGGAGTATTAATCAGATTGTTCGAAGTGCGCACTTTCCAAGGGCAGTGCGAAAAATAACTAGGTCTGTGGTTTAAAATTGGGTTGGGTTAGCCTGATTTGAAATTGGGCTGGGTTAACATGATTTAAAATTGGGTTGGGTTAACCTGATTTAAAATTGGGTTGGGTTAACCTGGTTTGAAATTGGGCTGTGTTAACCTGATTTGAAATTGGGTTGGGTTAACATGGTTTAAAATTGGGCTGGGTTAACATGGTTTAAAATTGGGCTGGGTTAACCTGATTTGAAATTGGGTTGGGTTAACATGGTTTAAAATTGGGCTGGGTTAACATGGTTTAAAATTGGGCTGGGTTAACCTGATTTGAAATTGGGCTGGGTTAACATGGTTTAAAATTGGGTTGGGTTAACCTGGTTTGAAATTGGGTTGGGTTAACATGGTTTAAAATTGGGCTGGGTTAACATGGTTTAAAATTGGGCTGGGTTAACCTGATTTAAAATTGGGTTGGGTTAACATGGTTTAAAATTGGGCTGGGTTAACATGGTTTAAAATTCGGCTGGGTTAACCTGATTTGAAATTGGGCTGGGTTAACATGGTTTAAAATTGGGTTGGGTTAACCTGGTTTGAAATTGGGTTGGGTTAACCTAATTTGAAATTGGGCTGGGTTAACATGGTTTAAAATTGGGCTGGGTTAACCTGATTTGAAATTGGGCTGGGTTAACATGGTTTAAAATTGGCTTGGGTTAACCTGGTTTGAAATTGGGTTGGGTTAACCTGATTTGAAATTGGGCTGGGTTAACATGATTTAAAATTGGGTTGGGTTAACCTGATTTGAAATTGGGTTGGGTTAACCTGGTTTGAAATTGGGTTGGGTTAACCTGATTTAAAATTGGGTTGGGTTAACCTGATTTGAAATTGGGTTGGGTTAGCCTGATTTGAAATTGGGCTGCGTTAACATGATTTAAAATTGGGTTGGGTTAACCTGATTTAAAATTGGGCTGGGTTAACATGATTTAAAATTGGGTTGGGTTAACCTGATTTAAAATTGGGTTGGGTTAACCTGGTTTGAAATTGGGCTGTGTTAACCTGATTTGAAATTGGGTTGGGTTAACCTGATTTAAAATTGGGCTGGGTTAACATGGTTTAAAATTGGGCTGGGTTAACCTGATTTGAAATTGGGCTGGGTTAACATGATTTAAAATTGGGTTGGGTTAACCTGATTTAAAATTGGGTTGGGTTAACCTGGTTTGAAATTGGGCTGGGTTAACATGATTTAAAATTGGGTTGGGTTAACCTGATTTAAAATTGGGTTGGGTTAACCTGATTTAAAATTGGGCTGGGTTAACATGATTTAAAATTGGGTTGGGTTAACCTGATTTAAAATTGGGTTGGGTTAACCTGGTTTGAAATTGGGTTGGGTTAACCTGGTTTGAAATTGGGTTGGGTTAACCTGATTTGAAATTGGGCTGGGTTAACATGATTTAAAATTGGGTTGGGTTAACCTGATTTGAAATTGGGTTGGGTTAACCTGATTTGAAATTGGGCTGGGTTAACATGGTTTAAAGTTGGGTTGGGTTAACGTGGTTTAAAATTGGGCTGGGTTAACGGTTTAAAATTGGGTTGGGTTAACCTGATTTGAAATTGGGCTGGGTTAACCTGATTTGAAATTGGGCTGGGTTAACCTGATTTGAAATTGGGCTGGTTAACATGGTTTAAAATTGGGTTTGGTTAACATGGTTTAAAATTGGGTTGGGTTAACCTGGTTTGAAATTGGGTTGGGTTAACCTGATTTGAAATTGGGCTGGGTTAACATGATTTGAAATTGTTGGGTTAACCTGATTTGAAATTGGGTTGGGTTAACATGGTTTAAAATTGGGTTGGGTTAACCTGGTTTGAAATTGGGTTGGGTTAGCCTGATTTGAAATTGGGCTGGGTTAACATGATTTAAAATTGGGTTGGGTTAACCTGATTTGAAATTGGGCTGGGTTAACATGGTTTAAAATTGGGTTGGGTTAACCTGGTTTGAAATTGGGTTGCGTTAACCCGATTTGAAATTGGGTTGCGTTAACCTGATTTGAAATTGGGCTGGGTTAACATGATTTAAAATTGGGTTGGGTTAACCTGATTTTAAATTGGGTTGGGTTAACCTGATTTTAAATTGGGCTGGGTTAACGTGGTTTAAAGTTGGGTTGGGTTAACATGGTTTAAAATTGGGCTGGGTTAACGGTTTAAAATTGGGTTGGGTTAACCTGATTTGAAATTGGGCTGGGTTAACATGGTTTAAAATTGGGTTGGGTTAACATGGTTTAAAATTGGGCTGGGTTAACAGTTTAAAATTGGGTTGGGCTAACCTGATTTGAAATTGGGCTGGGTTAACCTGATTTGAAATTGGGTTTGGTTAACATGGCTTAAAATTTGGTTGGGTTAACCTGGTTTGAAATTGGGTTGGGTTGACCTGGTTTGAAATTGGGTTGGGTTAACCTGATTTGAAATTGGGTTGCGTTAACCTGATTTGAAATTGGGCTGGGTTAACATGGTTTAAAATTGGGCTGGGTTAACCTGATTTGAAATTGGGTTGGGTTAACCTGATTTTAAATTGGGCTGTGTTAACATGGTTTAAAGTTGGGTTAACATGGTTTAAAATTGGGCTGGGTTAACGGTTTAAAATTGGGTTGGGTTAACCTGATTTGAAATTGGGCTGGGTTAACATGGTTTAAAATTGGGTTGGGTTAACATGGTTTAAAATTGGGCTGGGTTAACAGTTTAAAATTGGGTTGGGTTAACATGATTTGAAATTGGGCTGGGTTAACCTGATTTGAAATTGGGCTGGTTAACATGGTTTAAAATTGGGTTTGGTTAACATGGTTTAAAATTGGGTTGGGTTAACCTGGTTTGAAATTGGGTTGGGTTAACCTGGTTTGAAATTGGGTTGGGTTAACCTGATTTGAAATTGGGCTGGGTTAACATGATTTAAAATTGTTGGGTTAACCTGATTTGAAATTGGGTTGGGTTAACCTGGTTTGAAATTGGGTTGGGTTAGCCTGATTTGAAATTGGGCTGGGTTAACATGATTTAAAATTGGGTTGGGTTAACCTGGTTTGAAATTGGGCTGGGTTAACATGATTTAAAATTGGGTTGGGTTAACCTGATTTGAAATTAGGCTGGGTTAACATGATTTAAAATTGGGTTGGGTTAACGTGGTTTGAAATTGGCCTGGGTTAACATGAGTTGAAATTGGGCTGGGTTAACATGGTTTAAAATTGGGCTGGGTTAACATGGTTTAAAATTCGGCTGGGTTAACCTGATTTGAAATTGGGTTGGGTTAACCTGATTTGAAATTGGGCTGGGTTAACATGGTTTAAAATTGGGCTGGGTTAACAGTTTAAAATTGGGTTGGGTTAACCTGATTTGAAAATGGGTTGGGTTAACCTGATTTGAAATTGGGTTGGGTTAACCTGATTTGAAATTGGGTTGGGTTAACCTGATTTGAAATTGGGTTGGGTTAACCTGATTTGAAATTGGGCTGGGTTAACATGGTTTAAAGTTGGGTTGGGTTAACATGGTTGAAAAATGGGCTGGGTTAACAGTTTAAAATTGGGTTGGGTTAACCTGATTTGAAATTGGGCTGGGTTAACCTGATTTGAAATTGGACTGGTTAACATGGTTTAAAATTGGGTTGGGTTAACATGGTTTAAAATTGGGTTGGGTTAACATGGTTTAAAATTGGGCTGGGTTAACCTGATTTGAAATTGGGCTGGGTTAACCTGATTTGAAATTGGGCTGGGTTAACATGGTTTAAAATTGGGTTGAGTTAACATGGTTTAAAATTGCGTTGGGTTACCCCGATTTGAAATTGGCTGGGTTAACCTGATTTGAAATTGGGCTGGTTAACATGGTTTAAAATTGGGTTGGATTAACCTGATTTGAAGTTGTGTTGGGTTAACCTGATTTGAAATTGGGTTGGTTTAACCTGATTTGAAATTTGGTTGGGTTAATCTGGTGTAAATTTTGGTTGCGTTAACCTGGTGTAAAAATTTGGTTGGGTTAACCAGGTGTAAAAATTGGTTGGGTAACCTAATTTGAAACTCGGTTGGGTTAACCTGGTTTATAATTGAATTGGGTTAACCTGGTTTTTAATTGGATTGGGTTAACCTGGTTTATAATTGGATTGGGTTAACCTGGTTTATGATTGGTTTGGGTTAACCTGGTTTATAATTGGGTTAACCTGGTTTATGATTGGATTGGGTTAACCTGGTTTATAATTAGATGGGGTTAACCTGGATTGAAGTTGGGTTGGGTTAACCTGGTTTAAAATTGGGTTGGGTTAACCTCATTTAAAATTGGGTTGGGTTAACCTCGTTTGAAGTTGGGTAACCTCGTTTAAAATTTGGTTGGGTTAACCTGGTTTAAAATTGGGCTGGGTTAACATGGTTTAAAATTGGGTTGGGTTAACCTGCTTTGAAATTGGGCTGGTTGGCATGGTTTAAAATTGGGTTGTGTTAACCTGATTTGAAATTGGGCTGGGTTAACCTGATTTGAAATTGGGCTGGGTTAACCTGATTTGAAATTGGGCTGGGTTAACCTGATTTGAAATTGGGCTGGGGTAACCTGGTGTAAAATTTGGTTGGGTTCACCTGATTTGAAATTTGGTTGGGTTAACCTGGTGTAAAAAATTGGTTGGGTTAACCTAATTTTAAGTTGGGTTAACCTGGTTTAAAATTGGGTTGGGTTGACCTGGTTTAAAATTGGGTTGGGTTAACCTGGTTTAAAATTGGGTTCGGTTAACCTGGTTTAAAATTGGGTTGGGTTAACCTGGTTTAAAATTGGGTTGGGTTCACCTGGTTTAAAATTGGGTTGGGTTAACATGGTTTAAAATTGGATTGGGTTCACCTGGTTTAAAATTGGATTGGGTTAACCTGATTTAAAATTGGATTGGGTTAACCTGATTTAAAATTGGATTGGGTTAACCTGGTTTATAATTGCATTGGGTTAACCTGGTTTTTAATTGCATTGGGTTAACCTGGTTTATAATTGCATTGGGTTAACCTGGTTTATAATTGCATTGGGTTAACCTGGTTTATAATTGGATTGGGTTAACCTGGTTTATAATTGGATTGGGTTAACCTGGGTTATAATTGGATTGGGTGAACCTGGGTTATAATTGGATTGGGTTAACTTGGTTTATAATTGGATTGGGTTAACTTGGTTTATAATTGGATTGGGTTAACCTGGTTTATAATTGGATTGGACTAACCTGGTTTATAATTGGATTGGGTTAACCTTGTTTATAATTGGATTGGGTTAACCTTGTTTATAATTGGATTGGGTTAACCTTGTTTATAATTGTATGGGGTTAACCTTGTTTAAAATTGGATTGGGTTAACCTGGGTTATAATTGGATTGGGTTTAACTTTGTTTATAATTGGATTGGGTTAACTTGGTGTATAATTGGGTTAACCTGATCTATTATGGGGCTGGGTTAACCATCTATAATGGGGCTGGGTTAACCTCATCTATAATGGGGCTGGGTTAACCTCATCTATAATGGGGCTGGGTTAACCTCATCTATAATGGGGCTGGGTTAACCTCATCTATAATGGGGCTGGGTTAACCTCATCTATAATGGGGCTGGGTTAACCTGATCTATAATGGGGCTGGGTTAGCCTGATCTATAATGGGGCTGGGTTAGCCTGATCTATAATGGGGCTGGGTTAGCCTGATTTTATAATGGGGCTGGGTTAACCTGATCTATAATGTAGCTGGGTTAACCTGATCTATAATGTGGATGGGCTAACCTGATCTATAATGGGGCTGGGTTAACCTGATCTATAATGGGGCTGGGTTAACCTGATCTATAATGGGGCTGGGTTAACCTGATCTATAATGGGGCTGGGTTAACCTGATCTATAGTGGGGCTGGGTTAACCTGATCTATAGTGGGGCTGGGTTAACATGGTCTATAGTGGGGCTGGGTTAACATGGTGTATCATGGGACGGTTAAAAAGCCAGGTGTAGTATCTGGTTTATAATGGGTTGGGGTAACCTCGTTTAAAATGGGACCAGGTTAACTAGGTTGTGGTATCTGATTTAAATCGTGACTGTTGACCAGGCTTGAAATAAGACTGGGTTAACTGGTTGTGGTATGTGGTGTAAAAGCTGACTCGGTCAATTTGGTGCAAAATGTCCACATGACAAAAATCTATCTGGCACATTGGTAGTTTAGGGGGGGGCTTGGTAATTTGGGGGGGGGGGGTTGTGTAGTTTGGGGGTGTGGGGGGCCTTGGTAGTTTGGGGGGGGGGGTTGTTTGGTTGGGGTGCGGGCGTGGTAGTTTGGGGGGGTTGGGGCCTTGGTAGTTTGGGGGGGTGTGGGGCCTTGGTAGTTTGGGGGGGGTGTGGGGCCTTGGTAGTTTGGGGGGAGTGTGGGCTCTTTGTAGTTTTGGGGGGTGGGGGCCTTGGTCGTGTGGGGCCTTGGTAGTTTGGTTGGGGTGGGTGCCTTGGTCGTTTGGGGGGGGGCCTTGGTAGTTTGGGGGGTGTGGACTTGGTAGTTTGGGGGGGTTGTGTAGTGTGGGGGGCGGGGCCTTGGTAGTTTGGGGGGGTGGTGGCATTGGTAGTTTGGGGGGGTGTGGGGCCTTGGTAGTTTGGGGGGTGGGGGCCTTGGTAGTTTGGTTGGGGTGGGGGTGTGGTAGTTTGGGGGGTGGGGGCCTTGGTAGTTTGGGGGGGTGTGGTGTCTTAGTAGTTTGAGGGGGTGGGGGCCTTGGTAGTTTGGAGGGGTGGGGGCCTTGGTAGTTTGGGGGGGGGTGGTGGCCTTGGTAGTTTGGGGGGGGTGTGGCCTTGGTAGTTTGGGGGGGGGTGGCCTTGGTAGTTTGGGGGGGGGTGGCCTTGGTAGTTTGGGTGGGGGTGTGGCCTTGGTAGTTTGGGGGGGGGTGTGGCCTTGGTAGTTTTGGGGGGGGGGTGTGGCCTTGGTAGTTTGGGGGGGTTGTGGCCGTGGTAGTTTGGGGGGTTGGGGCCTTGGTAGTTTGGGGGGGGTGTGGGGCCTTGGTTATTTGGGGGGGGTGGGGGCCTTGGTAGTTTGGGGGGGGGTGTGGCCTTGGTAGTTTGGGGGGGGTGTGGCCTTGGTAGTTTGGGGGGGTGGCCTTGGTAGTTTGCGGGGTGGTGGGGGCTTTGGTAGTTTGGGGTGGTGGGGGCCTTGGTAGTTTGGGGGGGGGGTGGGGGGCCTTGGTAGTTTGGG
This sequence comes from Myxine glutinosa, assembly GCF_964187855.1. NCBI lineage: Eukaryota > Metazoa > Chordata > Myxini > Myxiniformes > Myxinidae > Myxine > Myxine glutinosa. Next base: position 3,775,715 of record NC_136273.1, on the reverse strand, counting down.
GGGGGGTGCCTGGCTCCCTTTTGGAGGAGGTCCCTTGTCCATGATGCACATTGAGTTTATCAAGTTGTCCCCATGTGAGGTGACATTGTAATTGTTGATGGACCCGCGTTCTCTTTTCCAGCGTGAATGCATCTCCATCCACGTGGGACAAGCTGGGGTTCAGATGGGGAACGCGTGCTGGGAGCTTTACTGCCTCGAGCACGGGATTCAACCCAACGGGCAGATGCCCAGTGACAAGACCATCGGGGGCGGAGACGATTCCTTCAACACGTTCTTCAGCGAGACCGGAGCCGGAAAGCACGTTCCGCGTGCGGTCTTTGTTGATCTGGAACCTACAGTGGTCGGTGAGGAATGATCGCTTTGGCTGTTTGGTGTCCAAGCTCTTGTACTGCTCGAGTTGTCCATCCAAGTTGGTATCCATGAACTTGTGTACTGGAACTGAGGGAGGATGTGTTCTGGAACATCCACTACTGTATACTTAAATATATATATATATAATTATATTTTTTAATGCCCCCGTTGACGAAGTCGAAGTTGTTTTCACGTTGTCCGTCCGTGATCGCTTTTCGTTACCTTGACTTGAGAATGGCTGAAGGTAACTTTGTCAAACTTTGTGCAGGTAAAGATGGACCGATTATATTTTGTGGTCATAAGGTCAGAGGTCATGTTCGGTAAAAATCCTGTTGCAGCGATAACTTGTGAACCAGCGGTGGAATTCTGACCAAATTTGGTACAGGTATGAATAATGATGTAAAGATGAACTGACTAGATTTTGGGGTCAAGAGGTCAAAGGTGAAATTCTGTAATAGGTCTAACTTGAGAATGTCAAAAGGAATCTCATTCAAACTTAGTACAGGTATGTATAATGTAAAGATGAACTAATTAGATTTTGGGGGTCCTGAGGTCAGAGGTCATGCCAGGTAAAAATGTAAACTTGTGAACAGCTGAATGGATTTAAATCAAACTTGGTACAGGTGTGTATAATGATGTAATAATGTGGGCGAAGGTATATCGGTTGGCGTCCTGACATCGGAGTCCTGGTTATTTTGTTTTTTTTCTTATTCCCTCTTGATCAATTCTGATCTAAACTGATCACATGAAACATCTGGTTCCACCCCCGCTTCCCCACCTATATTTACCTACCCCCCACCCCCCTGGTATTTTTAAAATCCATCTCCCCTTTCCCCAACCCTGTGTTTACACACCCCCTACCCCCTTCACCCTCCATGGTTATATCTCCCCCTACCCCCCACCCTCCATGGTTACATCTCCCCTACCCCCCACCCTCCATGGTTACATCTCCCCTACCCCCCCACCCTCCATGGTTACATCTCCCCGTACCCCCCACCCTCCATGGTTACATCTCCACCTACCCCCCACCCTCCATGGTTACATCTCACCCTACCCCCCACCCTCCATGGTTATATCTCCCCCTACCCCCCACCCTCCATGGTTATATCTCCCCCTACCCCCCACCCTCCATGGTTACATCTCCCCTACCCCCCACCCTCCATGGTTACATCTCCACCTACCCCCCACCCTCCATGGTTACATCTCACCCTACCCCCCACCCTCCATGGTTACATCTCACCCTACCCCCCACCCTCCATGGTTACATCTCCCCCTACCCCCCACCCTCCATGGTTACATCTCCCCCTACCCCCCCCCTCCATGGTTACATCTCCCCCTACCCCCCCCACCCTCCATGGTTACATCTCCTCCTAACCCCCCCCCCACCCCCTCCATGGTTATATCTCCCCTACCCCCCACCCTCCATGGTTACATCTCCCCCTACTCCCCACCCTCCATGGTTATATCTCCCCCTACCCCCCACCCTCCATGGTTACATCTCCCCCTACCCCCCACCCTCCATGGTTACATCTCCCCCTACCCCCCCCACCCCCTCCATGGTTACATCTCCCCCTACCCCCCCACCCCCTCCATGGTTACATCTCCCCCTACCCCCCCACCCCCTCCATGGTTACATCTCCCCCTACCCCCCACCCCCTCCATGGTTACATCTCCCCCTACCCCCCCCCCCACCCTCCATGGTTACATCTCCCCCTACCCCCCACCCTCCATGGTTACATCTCCCCCTGCCCCCCCCCCCCCCACCCTCCATGGTTACATCTCCCCCTACCCCTCCACCCCCTCCCATCTGCCTTTGCTTACCAGAGGCATCCCAAAAGACTAACCTGACCTGACCTGGTGTCATGTTAATCCTATCACCTTATCTTTACAGATGAGGTTCGTACGGGAACCTACCGGCAACTCTTTCATCCTGAGCAGTTAATCTCCGGTAAAGAAGATGCTGCAAACAACTACGCAAGGGGCCATTATACGATTGGGAAAGAAATTGTGGACACTGTGCTGGATCGCATCCGCAAACTGGTTTGTATTTGTTTGTATTTATTCAGACGAGGAACGTCAGATGCGTGAAAGGCCATTGCGTGAATTGGTGTTCCTTTACTGAATGATAAATCTACACGTTTCAACAAAAATGAGAAATTTGATCCCATGCCCCTCCCCCAGTCCCTTTTCTCAAAATATACTTCGATAAACGCCAAAACCTAATGTGGACGCTGTACCCCTCCCGTCTTATCTCTCTCTGTGCCCCTCCCTCTCGCTCTCTGCCCCTCCCTCTCGCTCTCTGCCCCTCCCCCTCCCTCTCGCTCTCTGCCCCTCCCTCTCGCTCTCTGCCCCTCCCTCTCGCTCTCTGCCCCTCCCTCTCGCTCTCTGCCCCTCCCTCTCACTCTCTGCCCCTCCCTCTTGCTCTCTGCCTCTTGCTCTCTGCCCCTCCCTCTCGCTCTCTGCCCCTCCCTCTCGCTCTCTGCCCCTCCCTCTCGCTCTCTGCCCCTCCCTCTCGCTCTCTGCCCCTCCCTCTCGCTCTCTGCCCCTCCCTCTCGCTCTCTGCCCCTCCCTGTCGCTCTCTGCCCCTCCCTGTCGCTCTCTGCCCCTCCCTGTCGCTCTCTGCCTCTCCCTCTCTGCCCCTCCCTCTCGCTATCTGACCCTCCGTCTCGCTATCTGACCCTCCCTCTCGCTATCTGACCCTCCCTCTCGCTATCTGACCCTCCCTCTCGCTATCTGACCCTCCCTCTCGCTATCTGACCCTCCCTCACTCTCTCGCTCTCTGCCCCTCCCCCTCCCTCTGCCCCTCCCCTCCCTCTGCCCCTCCCCTCCCTCTGCCCCTCCCCTCCCTCTGCTCCTCCCCTCACTCTGCTCCTTGCTCCCTCTCTGCTCCACCCTTCCCTCTCTGCCCTCCCTTCCCTCTTCCCATCCCTTTCCTCTGTTCCCCTCCCTTCCCTCTTCCCCTCCCCTCCCTCTCTGCCACGCCCCTCCCTCTCTGCCACGCCCCTCCCTCTCTGCCACGCTCCTCCCTCTCTGCCACGCCCCTCCCTCTCTGCCACGCCCCCTCCCTCTCTGCCATGCCCCTCCCTCTCTGCCTCTCCCCTCCCTCTCTGCCTCTCCCCTCCCTCTCTGCCTCCCCCTCCCTCTCTGCCTCTCCCCTCCCTCTCTGCCTCTCCCCTCCCTCTCTGCCTCTCCCCTCCCTCTCTGCCTCTCCCCTCCCTCTCTGCCTCTCCCCTCCCTCTCTGCCTCTCCCCTCCCTCTCTGCCTCTCCCCTCCCTCTCTGCCTCTCCCCTCCCTCTCTGCCTCTCCCCTCCCTCTCTGCCTCTCCCCTCCCTCTCTGCCTCTCCCCTCCCTCTCTGCTCTCCCCTCCCTCTGCCTCTCCCCTCCCTCTGCCTCTTCCCTGCCTCTGCCCCTCCCCTCCCTCTCTTCCTCTCTCCTCCCTCTCTGCCCATCGCTCCGTCTCTGCCCATCGCTCCCTCTCTCTGCGCCTCGCTCCCTCTCTCTGCACCTCGCTCCCTCTCTCTGTGCCTTGCTCCCTCTCTCTGCGCCTCGCTCCCTATCTGCGCCTTGCTCTCTCTCTCTCTCTGCGCCTTGCTCTCCCTCTCTGCGCCTCGCTCTCCCTCTCTGCGCCTCGCTCCCTCTCTGCGCCTCGCTCCCTCTCTTCCACCCTCAGGCTGATCAGTGCACAGGCCTTCAGGGTTTCTTGGTGTTTCACAGCTTCGGTGGTGGAACTGGCTCTGGTTTCACTTCTCTGCTCATGGAGCGTCTCTCAGTTGACTATGGGAAAAAATCCAAGCTCGAATTTGCCGTGTACCCGGCACCTCAGGTGTCTACTGCCGTGGTCGAGCCGTACAACTCGGTGCTCACCACGCACACCACCTTGGAGCACTCCGACTGTGCGTTCATGGTGGACAACGAGGCAATCTACGATATTTGCCGTCGTAACCTGGACATTGAACGCCCGAGCTACACCAATCTGAACCGCCTCATTGGGCAGATCGTTTCCTCCATCACGGCCTCGCTGCGTTTTGACGGTGCACTCAACGTTGACCTGACGGAGTTTCAGACCAACCTGGTGCCTTACCCACGGATTCACTTCCCGCTCGCCACGTACGCGCCCGTCATCTCCGCAGAGAAGGCCTACCACGAGCAACTGTCCGTGACCGAGATAACCAACGCCTGCTTTGATCCCGCCAATCAGATGGTGAAATGTGACCCTCGCCATGGAAAGTACATGGCTTGCTGCCTGTTGTACCGTGGAGATGTCGTCCCGAAGGACGTGAACGCCGCCATCGCTGCGATTAAGACGAAGCGTACCATTCAGTTTGTGGATTGGTGCCCCACAGGCTTCAAGGTAAAGGATTGGAATTTGTGACGTTTGGCTGAAATTATTTTCAATGTCGTGATGAACGTCTTTATGGGTCGATGCCGATATAATTGGAAATAACTTTCCTCAGGTCGGCATCAACTACCAGCCTCCGACGGCGGTGCCCGGTGGAGATCTCGCGAAGGTCCAGCGTGCGGTCTGCATGCTCAGCAACACGACCGCCATCGCCGAGGCCTGGGCACGTCTCGACCACAAGTTCGATCTCATGTACGCCAAGCGTGCGTTCGTGCACTGGTACGTGGGAGAGGGCATGGAGGAGGGAGAGTTCTCCGAGGCGCGCGAGGACATGGCTGCTCTGGAGAAAGACTACGAAGAAGTCGGCGTCGATTCTGTCGAAGGAGAGGAAGAGGAAGAGGGGGAGGAGTATTGAACGTGATCTGTTTGCAGGGATGGCTTTCACCAGGATTTGATCGTATTCAAATAGAAGTTGCTGTTTGTTTTTGTCATCTAATAACCACATTTTTGCATTTGTATCCCACCAATGGGAAGGTGGCTTCGTGATGGGACCGTTGCATGGCGGACAAAATGCATTTTCACCAAAGCACCGCACAGGTTCGTAGATTGAAAAAAAAAAAAAAAAAATGGCGTCTTTAATCTCCAACCAACTGGTGTCCATTTGAGGGATTAATATGATGTAGTGGGTTACTAAGGAACCACCGCGGAGCGGGGATTGGCCTTTTTCGGTAATTACCAGCCAGGTCACTGGTAACTCCCCGTGTCGCAAGCGGCGCACCAACAGGATTGGCGACGAAGTGCATCCGGCCATAAAACATTGCTGCGAAAAGGGGACCATGGTGCCGAAAAAGGCCGACCCTGCTCTGCGGGGGGAAAATGGCCTCCAAAGGTGGTTCATACTGGTCATTTCCACGTGGTGGTGGCGTGACCTTTTCTTTGTTTCGAGCCATGTGGTGCTTTGGTGAACAAATGCTGGTTTTGTCCACTGTGCCGATCCTTGTCATCTTTGCCACCTGACCAAAAAAGGAACTTCCTGTTTGCTTCCATCATATTCCATTGTGTGTGTATATATATATATATACACACACACACACACACACTTAATTTGAGTCCGTTTTGACTTTATGTATACCTGAACTACTTTACTGAACATTTGGCCGCTGGTATGTGTCGGAGGAGGGCGATGGGTGGTGAGACTCAAAATAAAACCAGGATGGGGCAGCACTCCAGTGTCCATTTAACTGTTGTGTTTGCAGTTTTCTCGGTGCTTTTGATTCTCCTTCTCGCCTCTTGGTCAAGACTTGCCAAATCCCCCATGATTATGGATCGGTTGGTTCTCAAATTTCAGCCCACCATGTTATACTTCTAAAGGGAACGGTGCTGTGCCCCATGAATGTCGAGAGGGGGGTCGGGGTCCTCGCCCTAAACCCCCCCCGTGCCCATCCCAACTCCGTGCAGCAGTTCAGGACATGGAGATCAAACGCAGACGCGTCTCAAATTAGTTTTCCTGTCGATATGGAAGGATCCAAACGTTCCTCGTGCTGTATTTTCATGGATATTGTTCCCGATTAGTTTGATGTTTTTCAAATACCATTTACTGTGCTTAGATTTTTCTCTCCCACTGATCTGAGTTTGAATTTGTACCTATTGAAGGCCTGTGTTTGCATTCATTTCAATTAAAATTTGTTACCTGCCTTGGTCTGCTCCTTTCCGATGCTGTGGTCCAGTTTTGGTCAATGGGGTGTGGATGCAGGTGATGCACTCCGACGTGGACACAGAGCCCACCTGTGTTTCATTTTGCTCCAATCAACTTCCATCTGTTAAAGGGCACTTAGCACTCTGCTTTGCTTCACCTTTACAAGGAGTTTCAAACGATTGCTCGTCCTTTTCAATACAAGTTTCCATTCCCAATCCTTTTAGAGAGGTGGTTGATGTCCAGGAAGTGGTGAATGTAAAGTGTTGGTGTCCAGGAAGTGGTGAATGTAAAGTGTTGGTGTCCAGGAAGTGGTGAATGTAAAGTGTTGGTGTCCCAGGAAGTAGTGAATGTAAAGTGTTGATGTCCAGGAAGTGGTGAATGTAAAGTGTTGATGTCCAGGAAGTGGTGAATGTAAAGTGTTGGTGTCCAGGAAGTGGTGAATGTAAAGTGTTGGTGTCCCAGGAAGTAGTGAATGTAAAGTGTTGATGTCCAGGAAGTGGTGAATGTAAAGTGTTGGTGTCCCAGGAAGTGGTGAATGTAAAGTGTTGGTGTCCCAGGAAGTAGTGAATGTAAAGTGTTGATGTCCAGGAAGTGGTGAATGTAAAGTGTTGGTGTCCCAGGAAGTAGTGAATGTAAAGTGTTGATGTCCAGGAAGTGGTGAATGTAAAGTGTTGGTGTCCCAGGAAGTGGTGAATGTAAAGTGTTGGTGTCCAGGAAGTAGTGAATGTACAGTGTTGATGTCCAGGAAGTGGTGAATGTAAAGTGTTGGTGTCCCAGGAAGTGGTGAATGTAAAGTGTTGATGTCCAGGAAGTGGTGAATGTAAAGTGTTGATGTCCAGGAAGTGGTGAATGTAAAGTGTTGATGTCCACGAAGTGGTGAATGTAAAGTGTTCGATGTCCAGGAAGTGGTGAATGTAAAGTGTTGATGTCCCAGGAAGTGGTGAATGTAAAGTGTTGGTGTCCCAGGAAGTGGTGAATGTAAAGTGTTGGTGTCCCAGGAAGTGGTGAATGTAAAGTGTTGGTGTCCCAGGAAGTGGTGAATGTAAAGTGTTGATGTCCAGGAAGTGGTGAATGTAAAGTGTTGATGTCCAGGAAGTGGTGAATGTAAAGTGTTGGTGTCCAAGGAAGTGGTGAATGTAAAGTGTTGGCGTCCAAGGAAGTGGTGAATGTAAAGTGTTGGTGTCCCAGGAAGTGGTGAATGTAAAGTGTTGGTGTCCCAGGAAGTGGTGAATGTAAAGTGTTGGTGTCCAAGGAAGTGGTGAATGTAAAGTGTTGGTGTCCCAGGAAGTGGTGAATGTAATGTGTTGATGTCCCACTAATGTACAGGTTCAGATGCTGAAAAGTGAAATTCTTGTTAAAGCGCCATCTTGTTTCAAAATTTGGACAAATATAAAACGAGTGTTTTTCACAATTGTCGAATGTTAAGGGGGCAGTGAACACCTCACCTGGGATGTGTACCGTGTACCCTTTGGTTATTAAAAGGGATGAATAGGTACATAAAGTCGTAATCGGTGGAGGCTTCTCAGGTGTGTGGAGATTCACGAATCATCTTTGGTAATGTGTGAATCTGAAAATGGTGCCTTCAGGTGCCCAGGTAACAATCCTTTTCTGCTCCATAAAGTTAATTATACAGTGACGATGAACTACCAAGTACCATTACAATTGGAAAATCTGATTGGACTTTTGAGGGTTTTGAGCCTCCCTGAAGATCAATGAATCTGGGGTGTTGGACGTTTTGCTTGTTTGACATCTTATTTTTGGCCTTTGACAATCGTCTGCTTGTTGACTTGAGGAACACCTCCATTGCCTCCATTCCCCTCGTTGACTGGTTTCATCATAAGAGAGCATGTTTGTCTCTGAATCTCAATGGGATGTAAAATCATACTAAAATACGCCATTTGTGTCTGCTGAATTTTGACCCCAATACATTCCGTCCTTATCCAATCTCAACCAAACTTTTTTTTTTTTTTTTTTTTTTACACCAACACTTTACATTCACCACTTCCTGGGACACCAACACTTTACATTCACCACTTCCTTGGACACCAACACTTTACATTCACCACTTCCTGGGACACCAACACTTTACATTCACCACTTCCTTGGACACCAACACTTTACAGTCACCACTTCCTTGGACACCAACACTTTACATTCACCACCTCCTTGGACACCAACACTTTACATTCACCACTTCCTGGGACACCAACACTTTACATTCACCACTTCCTTGGACACCAACACTTTACATTCACCACTTCCTGGGACACCAACACTTTACATTCACCACTTCCTGGGACACCAACACTTTACATTCACCACTTCCTGGGACACCAACACTTTACATTCACCACTTCCTTGGACACCAACACTTTACATTCACCACTTCCTTGGACACCAACACTTTACATTCACCACTTCCTTGGACACCAACACTTTAACTTGACAGGATGACGAAGGGTTCCATAATGAAGGTTGTAGCGCATTCATTTGCCCCCCTTCCCAAGTGGGTTCTCCCCACTATTGTCGTCAATGGGTTGCGTGTTGAGGTGTATATCCATATGAAGTTAGCTTTATCGTGGCATTTTTCTAAAGAAACTTTTAATAACAAAATTAATGATAATCACATATTATTAATGTTATTACAAAACAATATTAATACTAATAATGTCCCACTTCCCCAAGGTGTTTTTTCCTGCAGTGAAAACGTGTACAAATAGGTTATAGTTATAATGGCGTTTCCATGGCAGCAACGGCTTCTACAGGAAGTAAAAATATTATAAACACAAACACGTATGCTTAGCTTTTTAAACAGTCGCTAATGCTGTTTATAACACTAAATGAAGAAATTTGGAGGAATCCCGACATCCGTGAAGGAAGGTTTACTTACAGAACTGAGCGAAGATCTACTGTACTCTATATACCCCACAAATGTTGGGTTAATAACATGGCCCTTTCTGCCACTAACGTGGCGTTTTTCGTAGCGAACTTTTGAAACCTGCTCCTGCTGTTTAACATGAAACTGAAAGGGAGAAAGACAGGGGTGTACTCATTTACCAAGCAGCTAGTTAGCGCTTACCAAGCCTGCCGTTCCTTAAGGGTTTTGAATGGAGTGCTCGCTCGAATGCTTAAACCACTTGGCGAACTCTCCACAAGAAACTTGGTAAATGAACACACACCCAATGTTCTTGAGACCCGACCATAGATCGACTGTAATCTATATATCCCAAAGAGGAATGACCCTTCCTGCCCCTCCGGGAGTCTGCGGGTGTTCTAGTGAGGTGAAATATGAAAAAAAACTTTTTAAAAAAATCTCATTGAGGTGTAAAGGGAGAAATAATATATCGGGGGATTAATGATGAGAAGGTATTGATTATGTTTAAAACAGGATGAGTCAGACTCACATCAGTAGTAGTAAACATGCTATTTAAGAAATAGGCCAAATGCTAAGTATCTGAAGAAGAAGAACTCCTTTCGGGCCTTCAGCCACATTGGGTTGCTCGGGCAGTTTCATTGGCAAGGGAACACCATCGTGGGTGGGTTACCACTCCCATGCAGCAAACTCGAATGGCTCATTCTAGAGGACACCTTGCCACCCAGCCAGAAAGATATGGCCAACAACATGGCGGTGCCCATTGAATAATTGTACTGGGACTTTGTTTCGTGATTTAACCGAGAGGGCAGCTTATTAATCTCAGGCCAAAGATGTGAGATCATTATAACCCTCGCATGCATTTGTGTGTCTCCTTGGTTGTTATCTCCATATTCAGGCTTCAGAGGGTGGAATGGGGTCCTCGCAGCTCTCAGTACGCATTTCCGTGTGTGTCCCCTTGAAGAGCACCTTCACAAAGTATTCACCCCCCTTGACTTTTTCCCATTTTGTTGTTACAGCCTGAATTTAAAATGGATTGAATCGAGTTTTTTTTCGCTGATCTGCACAAAATACCCCATCATGTCCAAGTGGATTTATTTTTATTTTTTATTTTTACAAATTAATTAAAAATGAAAAGTTTAAATATCTCGAGTCAACAAGTATTCAACCCCTTTGCCACGACCCTCCCAATTGCACTCAGGTGCACCCAATTTCCTTTGATCATTCTTGAGATGTCTCTACAATTTGATTGGAGTCCATGCGTGTCCAATTGAATTGATTGGACATGACATGATTTCGAAAGAAACACCTTTCTCTATGACGTCCCACAATTGCCACGTCAGCAGAAATGCCACCATAAAGTCCAAGGAACTGTCTGCAGAACTGTGATGTAGAATTGTGAGGAGGCACCGATCTGGGGAAGGGGATAAAACAACTTATAGTGTTGAAAGTTCCAAAGAGCAAAGTGAGCTCCATCATACATCCACCAGGCATACATCCACCAGGTGAACAGTTTACGTTTTGTATCCCAGAGTAGACCAGAAAATCACAATACACACTCACATTTAATCAAAATCATCCGTCCATAACTTTTTGAGTTATTTTGTTCACAAACGGACAGACAGACAGGGGTGAAAACAACCTCCATCCACCTTTGGTGGCGGCGGAAACGAACGTTGCGTCCTTGAGTTTTGACTCCGCCCATCGTACGTTGCCCCGCCCCTCACCGGGAAGTGGGGCGGAGCTTGGTCTTGACGTGTTATCAGACTTAAAGAATAAATTTGTCGATATTTTACTAAAGTATAAATAAACCAGTATTGATCGGGTGACCCAACTTGTTTCTTTGTACTTGTACGGCGGAAAGGATTCGCACATACCAGTACGTTGCAGCCCTGTACACCGCATTAAAACGTGCAGCGAACGCATCATGTTCAGATTGCCTCCAAATCCCACCACTCACAACTACGTGTGTATGTATTAAATAGATGGCTCCATTGGTGAGTGGAATACTGTTTCGAGAAACCCCGTGTGATGTCAGTAAACATTCTTACTAATACACACCAAGACCAAATTGTCTTCCAAAGGAGCATTATTTGTCTTTGCCCTCATAACTTATCTGTCGTTGGATTGTATCAAATTGATTTGTGCGGTGTAGCAGCCGTTTACGAAACACGAATGTTTTAGCGAATTGTTAAATTACCACCTAATTTCCTAATTCGCTTCATTAACCCGGAATGGTTGTTATTTCAGTTGTAATATTATAAGTATAGTGATGGTTTCGACGCGACTACTTAACCGAACGACGACGTCCTTTCCGGTTCCGTAAACAGAAACAAGATGGCGCCGCTGGACTTGGATAGATATATTGACATCGGCAGGCAGTGCAAGTACCTTCCAGAGAACGATCTCAAGGTGTGGCTTTTGTTGAGTGGAGTTATTTAACACCGCAGACACACTCAGATTAGGCTTTGGAGATGACCAGATTGTGTACGCCTATTGTGAGACAAAGGTTTGGCGCGGATGTTAATAATAATATGTTTAATCATGAGGTGAGGTGCGCAACTTATTGCTTTTCGAGTTTAGGGTTAGTGTTAATAAAAATATATTTCATGCTTTGAGAATCGTCTTGCAATGATAATTCTGATATCCTTTAACACTATAAAATACCTCAGTATGAGGGCAGAAACGATCTTTGGGATAATATACCGAGTACACGGAAAATAGAAACGCGCACGGGAACATTGACATCTCTCTATAATGCAAGCAATCTCTTTGTGTCTGTCTGTGTGTCTGTGTGTCTGTCTGTCTGTGTGTATGTCTGTGACCGCTGTTTCTCGACAACCACTGGTCCGATCTAAGTGAAACTCGCCAGGTATATTGCTGGGGACCTGAGGATGTGCCTTTTCAAGGTTTGATATTAATCGGACAAGTGGTTACCAAGTTATGGCCATTTATTTAGCAAACACATACGTTTTGTACGTGAACGAAGGAACAGCGAAGGACGAGAGCGAAGACAGAAGGAACGATGAAAGTTTTAATTTTTTCTTTGCACGTACGGTCAAGCTACAGCGAAGGAACCGCGTGTGTGTTTGTTGTTCTCTTCTCTTTGTGCTTTTCCTTGCGATGAAATTGCAAAATGGCAAAATATGTTGGCGCTAATTGAAGAATCGGCCATTAAAACTAATTTGCGATTAATCGTAACTGCGATATGCGAACTTCCAGACAGTGAGGCCTTATTTTTGGTACGTACGTCAACGTACGTATGTCCACGTACTTACCTCCCCGCACGTACCTCACCGCACGTACGGGCACGCACTAGTACCTACAATATCGATATGTAAGGCACTGTTTGATACTTCTTTAGCATTGCCTATTGTTTCCATCATGCACGGACGGAACTTTGACACAGGAGAACACATTTTGTCCATCATGTCTCCACTCCATTAATTTAATTTCCCAGTTTATTTGTCCCCGACCCTGAGGGTCTTTCTTTTACTCTCCGTCTGTCCCATCTGTGCTTTTCTGCACTCTTTTCCCAAACCCTTTAACATATTCAACTGAAACTTGGTACTTTGCTTTATTATGATAAGTTACAGAACAAGTTCGAGTTTCGAGGCGTTTTGTTGATTTTTCACAGTTTTGCCATTTTTGAACTTGGAAAATACAGTATACAACAACAACATGCATTTTAAAGGCCATTTTCCCTACTAGAGCGGGGGTTAGCCTTGCGGTCCCCATGACAATCTTCTCCATTTTGCCCTTATTGGAAAATACAGTATCACATATGATATATGTCATATTATACATGGGTCAGTTTTCAGCTTGCCTGACTCCACCCCACTGCTTTACACCCATTGGCTAGACAGCTTGCCTGACTCCACCCCACTGCTTTACACCCATTGGCTAGACAGCTTGCCTGACTCGACCCCACTGCTTTACACCCAGACATATATGTCATACATGTTGTAAAATAATCAGATCTACAACAATGTCTCAGAAGGTGAGGTGAATCAGTATTGAACACCAGCAATATCTGAAAGAGAATTGACAATCATAGGATCAATATATGACAAAAATATGAGCAAGAAAAAGTATCATATTCAAGCATGCGAGCAAGCGATATGCAAAGTAGTTCCCTTACCATTCTATGCATACCTGTGGATAAAGCATGATAAATGTCTCAGGACTGCGCTTCTCACTTCGGAGCCAAGTTCTTATAGTAGCCACATAGTGGATAGAAGTGGTAATGGCGCCTGGGTCGCAACTCGGATACAATTTCACCACATTTCACCCCGGGTTTAAAACCTCGCCAGCAAGCCGGTTGGCATCGAGCGTGCAACGACGATTAGCAGCCGATTACATGAGTCCACTGCTTTACACCCATCACCCATTGGCTAGACAGCTTGCCTGACTCTACTCCACTGCTTTACACCCATTGGCTAGACAGCTTGCCTGACTCGACTCCACTGCTTTACACCCATTGGCTGGACAGCTTGCTTGACTCTACCCCACTGCTTCACACCCATTGGCTAGACAGCTTGCAGTGGAGAAGCAGCATGTCCAGAGTAGAGTGACCTGGTCTGAATCCAAATTGATGATCCGAGATCAAGCCATTGGAGAAGAGGAAGGATTTGATATCCGAAACAATGATGGATTCCATGACCTTGGTGATTATTTGGAGCAGGCTGATTGGTCTGTAGTTGCAAGGATCTGTTTTTGCACCTTTTTGTGTAAAGTGGTAATGTTGGCCGATTTCCAAGCAGATGACAGGTGAGGCTCATGCGTGCAACGTGCGTGCGTACTGATGCCGTCTGGTCCAGTTGCAGAATCAGAGTCGAGGTTTGACAAAAACTTCGCCACCTTGTCAGGAGAGAAGGACACAAAGTCCAGGAGCAGCTAGGTACGACTCGGTAAGGTGGGTACAGAGAGAGATGGGGTTGGGACACAAGATTTTGAGGCAAACACAGAGTTTAGGCATTCAGCTTTTTCATGTGTGGTGTCAGCTGTGTCAGCTGTGTCAGCTGTGTCAGCTGTGTCAGCTGTGTTGAGGTAAGGGAGGGGGTGGAGGGGGAACAAACACCAGAAACAGATTTGACCAGACGCCACTAGGATTTGGAGGAGGGAGACAGGTTTGAGAGATGTTGTCTTTCGTTCTCAACTTTGTGCACAGACAAAGTTCAATCAAATGGATCATCAAATTCGACATCGAAAGTAGTTTTGGCGCCCTTAATAGTTGGTTTTGTTTTGATGTTTATTGCTTAACAATATATAATTTAAAGTACATCGTGAAGAATGTTCATTGCATATTATATCACCTCCTTTATTTTATAGCCCTGCATTTAATACAGGTATGTCTTTTGAGAGAAACTAAACACTAAATGCAGCCAATATACCGGTGATATACGAGTTTATGATGTTACTTACCTACTGCGCAATGTGAGCAGTTATTGTGATCTATTTCCATTATTGTTATCATGATAGCAAGTGGAAGGTATGATAATTGTCCCACTGTGATTATCACGTTGGCTAGACAACAGGACCCAGATGGATTGCGGAAAGGTTGATGGTGGTGAAAATGATGATTTGAAAGCTCTTGGTGAACGTCATCTTGTCCGCAAGCTCCGCAGGTTGGTCGGAGCGATGAAGAGAAGGACGAGTTCTGGTGTGCAATAGAGAAGCCATGGAAAACGTGAAAGATGAGGAAGTTGTTGTGGGAGGAGGAGACCTAAATGGACATGTGGGAAGGAGTATGGACGGTTTTGAGGGAGTTCATGGGGTTTACGGATATGGTGTGAGAAATGGAGAAGGTGAAAGGATTTTGGAGTTTGCTGATGGAGCTGATTTGTTGATTTGTAATACTCAGTTCCAGAAAGGGGATAATAAGCTTGTTACATACACGTCAGGTGGGTCGACGACAACCGTTGACTACCTGCTGGTGCGTAGGCGAGATAGGAGGCACCTCCGGGACACAAAGGTGATCCCGGGGGAGGAGGCTGTTTCACAGCACCACTTGGTTGTCTGCGACATAAGGGTGAAAGGTGCGAGGAGAGCTCGGCAGGTGAAGTACCAACCGATAATGAAGGTGTGGAGGTTGAAAGAGGTGACAGTGAGGGAGGCATTAAAAGAGAGGCTGAGAGTAGGGTTGCGGATGATGTGCTTGAGCTTGAAAGTGGTGTGATGTCAATGAAAGATAGTCTGTTGGGAGCCGTTGGTGAGGTATGTGGATGGACAAAAGGACCACCGAGGCACTCGGAAACATGGTGGAGGGATGATGAAGTTGGAAAGAAGATTGACGAGAAGAGGAAGAAGTTCAAGGAGTGGCAGAAGGCGAAGGGTATGGGGGCAGAAAAGGCAGAGCATGAAAGTTATAAGGCAGCCAAGAAGGCTGCAAAGAAAGAGGTAGCAAAGGAGCAGGAGGCATGTAGGAAAATGTTTGGAGAATGCTTGGATTCGGAAGAGGGTCAGTGAGCGGTATTCAGGATTGCAAAGCAGATAGCGAAAGAGAGGTGTGATGTGATGGGGGTAAGTTGCTTGAAGGATGAAGTGGGACAAATCGTTGTGGACCCAGATGGAATTGAAGGAAGATGGAAGAGATATATGGAAATGCTGTTGAATACAGAGAATGAATGGGATGGCAACATAGAGAGTAACCCAGTTTTAGGACCGGCAGAGAAGATAACTGAGAAGGAAGTTGAGGAAGCAATAAAAGCAATGAAGAGTAGAAAAGCGGGAGGGCCGACGGGAGTTGTGGGAGATATGTTGAAGGCAGCAGGAAGTTGGGGTGTGAAGAGAATGACAGAGATCTGAAATCTGGTGGTGAAAGAAGGCCGCATTCCAGTGGATTGGGAACTGAGTACCCTCGTCCCTCTATACAAGGGGAAACGTGACCCTCTGGACTGTGGCTCGTATCGAGCGATAAAGTTATTCGAGCATGGAATTAAGGTATTGGAAAGGGTGTTGGAGAGGAGGATAAGGAAGAAAGTGAAGATTGACGAAATGCAGTTTGGATTCATGCCAGGAAGAGGAACGACAGACGTGCTTTTTATTGTGAGGCAGTTGCAGGAGAAGTACATGGAGAAGAGGAAGAAGTTGTTTCTTGGGTTTGTTGATCTGGAGAAAGCATTCGATAGGGTTCCACGTGAAGTAGTGACATGGGCATTGAGGAAGTTAGGAGTGGAGGAATGGTTGATCAGAGTAGTGATGGCAATGTACAACAGAGCGCGCACAGCTGTGCGGACGAAGGGCGGGAACAGTGGTGAGTTTGAGGTGAAGGTGGGAGTGCATCAGGGGTCGGTACTAAGTCCACTACTATTTGTCGCTGTGATGGAGGTGCTGTCTCAGAACGTAAAGGAGGGTTTACTGTGGGAGTTGTTGTATGCAGATGATCTGATGTGATTGCAGAATGTATGGATGGACTGAAGGAAAAGATGAACAAGTGGAAGGAATGTATGGAGACAAAAGGTCTGAAGGTGAATATCGGAAAAACGAAGGTGATGGCAAGTGGTAAAGCATGTGGTGAGGTGGAAAGAACTGGGAAGTGGCCCTGTGCTGTGTGCAGGAAGGGTGTCGGAGTGAATTCCATTCAATGTACAATGTGCGCTGAGTGGGTTCATCAAAAATGTAGTGGTCTGAGAGGGTCATTAACCAGTGTGGCAGCTACATTCAAGTGTCAGGTGTGGACAGAGGGAGTTGCAGATGGAGGAAATGTTGAGTTGGATCTTGGAGATGGCGTGAAGCTGGAAGGTGTGAAAACATTTTGTTTCCTAGGAGACATGCTGAATGGAGAAGGTGGATCAGACTCGGCAACGGTTCCTAGAGTGAGATGTGCATGGAAGAAGTTTCGGGAACTGAGTGGCGTGCTGATGATGAGGGGAGTGTCGTTGAAGCTGAAGGGAAAGGTGTATGCTGCATGTGTGAGAAGTGTTATGATTTATGGGAGCGAGACATGGGTAATGAATGTAGAGCAGCAACGAAGGCTGGAAAGGGTGGAAATGCTAATGGTTCGGTGGATGTGCGGAGTGTCGCTGAGAGAGAGGAAGACAAATGATGAATTGCGAAAGATGATGGGAATAGAGCCTGTGATGGATGCTGTGAAGAGAAACAGTTTGAGATGGTTTGGTCACGTGTTGAGGAAGGATGAAAGTGACTGGTTGAGAAGAGTGATGGAAATGAATGTAGAAGGAAGTCGAGGACGGGGAAGACCGAGAAAGACTTAGGTAAAGATGGTCGAAGAAGAAATGCGGGCAAGGTGGTTAACAAGGGGAGATGCAGAAAATAGGGCAAAATGGAGAAGATTGTCATGGGGACTGCAAGGCCAACCCCCGCTCTTGCAGGGAAAAATGGCCTTTAAATGCCTGTTGTTGTTGTTGTTGTTGTTGTTGTTGTTGTTGTTGTTGTTGTTGTTGGTGTTGTTGTGATTATCACCCAGGCCGAGTAACATTACTATGCATAATACAATATCTCGAAACATTGCGGACAGATTCGGATGAAACTTGGTGTGCAGGTCGGGTGTGTGATAAGGACTAATTGGTTCCATATTGGTGAAGATCTGAAATGATCCAGTCGTGAGAATCTTTTTGTGATTCCTTCATCATTTAGACATGGGGCCAAAACGATATACCGCGCAATATCTTAAGTTGTGGATTAGTTATGATAAAACTTGGTGGATTAGATAGTTCGGAGACGAGAACAAGCCAATTGGATTTTGGTTCATGTCCGGATCCAGATCCGGCCCATCAGTGGGATACAAAATATAAACGGTTCCGTCTGATGGAGGTTTGCGCTCTACCTAGAGCCGCTCTAGTTTTTTGTTTGTTTTTTGCATTTTAAAATCCAACGTCAACTTTTTTTGGGGTGGAATGTTGTTGGGTGAAGCAAGATCGAGTTGTGCAAATTTGATGCAACAGAAGCTGTTTGGTTCTCTTGTTGGTCTCTGTGGTTCGCTTGCGACACCTCCAAACATTGAGATTACGCAATTCTCAAGCCGATGAATCCCTGTATAAAACTTTGAACTGAATACTTTATGGTACTAATAAAGTTAATTTGGCTTATCTAATGGCAAAGGTAACTTTATCCTTTTTATTTGGTTCGGGTTTGTGATGTTTAAAGGGATTCGTTCAATGTCATGTCACCATTATCTCATTGTATTTGTCATTCATACAGAGGCTTTGTGACTACGTTTGTGACCTTCTCCTTGAGGAATCGAACGTCCACCCCGTCTCGACTCCTGTCACGGTGTGCGGTGATATCCACGGCCAGGTGTGTATCGCCGAGCCTCACCTTGTCAGAATCTCAACTTCCTCCTTGCGTTCATGATGCATCATCACTCCACCATCAAGTTTGCTTGAGACTTTGTCCCGTATTCATTTGTCCTTTCCCGAGAGTGGTTAATTCGCTTATGTTTATGATGTATCGGGTCTTTGTGGTACGTTTATCGTTGTGGGCCTTTCTTATTTGTTTTTAACTGTTTAAGTGTTTTGTAAAGTTAAACTTTGTTTAACTTTAACTGTTTTAACTGTTACTGCCCTGTTTTTAACTTGCATTTCTATATTTACTTTTATTTTTGCCTTTGCTTATTTCTATCTTTGCCAGTAAAGGTTTTTGTGCTCTGAACTTCCCCGTATTTTCAGTGTCTTTCAGCGAGCACTTCGTTTATAAGTTTCATGCAAACCTATTGTTTTCACTGTTGAAGCCGATAAGGCAAAAACATTTTTGTTGGAAGCTGATGTTTTGATTAGCTCGTGAAAATGCACGTGACTGTTGCGGGATTGCACAATGCCATTTTTGTGTGGTACTCCGTGGTAATGCCTCATGGAGATGTTTGTGTGGTACTCCGTGGTAATGCCTCATGGAGATGTTTGTGTGGTACTCCGTGGTAATGCCTCATGGAGATGTTTGTGTGGTACTCCGTGGTAATGCCTCATGGAGATGTTTGTGTGGTACTTCGTGGTAATACCTCATGGAAATGTTTGTGTGGTACTCCGTGGTAATGCCTCATGGAGATGTTTGTGTGGTACTCCGTGGTAATGCCTCATGGAGATGTTTGTGTGGTACTCCGTGGTAATGCCTCATGGAGATGTTTGTGTGGTACTCCGTGGTAATGCCTCATGGAGATGTTTGTGTGGTACTTCGTGGTAATGCCTCATGGAGATGTTTGTGTGGTACTCCGTGGTAATGCCTCATGGAGATGTTTGTGTGGTACTCCGTGGTAATGCCTCATGGAGATGTTTGTGTGGTACTCCGTGGTAATGCCTCATGGAGATGTTTGTGTGGTACTTCGTGGTAATACCTCATGGAGATGTTTGTGTGGTACTCCGTGGTAATGCCTCATGGAGATGTTTGTGTGGTACTCCGTGGTAATGCCTCATGGAGATGTTTGTGTGGTACTTCGTGGTAATGCCTCATGGAGATGTTTGTGTGGTACTTCGTGGTAATGCCTCATGGAGATGTTTGTGTGGTACTCCGTGGTAATGCCTCATGGAGATGTTTGTGTGGTACTTCGTGGTAATACCTCATGGAGATGTTTGTGTGGTACTCCGTGGTAATGCCTCATGGAGATGTTTGTGTGGTACTCCGTGGTAATGCCTCATGGAGATGTTTGTGTGGTACTCCGTGGTAATGCCTCATGGAGATGTTTGTGTGGTACTCCGTGGTAATGCCTCATGGAGATGTTTGTGTGGTACTTCGTGGTAATGCCTCATGGAGATGTTTGTGTGGTACTTCGTGGTAATGCCTCATGGAGATGTTTGTGTGGTACTTCGTGGTAATGCCTCATGGAGATGTTTGTGTGGTACTTCGTGGTAATGCCTCATGGAGATGTTTGTGTGGTACTCCGTGGTAATGCCTCATGGAGATGTTTGTGTGGTACTTCGTGGTAATGCCTCATGGAGATGTTTGTGTGGTACTTCGTGGTAATGCCTCATGGAGATGTTTGTGTGGTACTCCGTGGTAATGCCTCATGGAGATGTTTGTGTGGTACTTCGTGGTAATGCCTCATGGAGATGTTTGTGTGGTACTTCGTGGTAATGCCTCATGGAGATGTTTGTGTGGTACTTCGTGGTAATGCCTCATGGAGATGTTTGTGTGGTACTTCGTGGTAATGCCTCATGGAGATGTTTGTAACCCCAATGCTTCTCTCGATGTTTGTGTGGTACTCCGTGGTAATGCCTCATGGAGATGTTTGTAACCCCAATGCTTCTCTCGATGTTTGTGTGGTGCTCCGTGGTAATGCCTCATGGAGATGTTTGTAACCCCAATGCTTCTCTCGATGTTTGTGTGGTACTTCGTGGTAATGCCTCATGGAGATGTTTGTGTGGTACTTCGTGGTAATGCCTCATGGAGATGTTTGTAACCCCAATGCTTCTCTCGATGTTTGTGTGGTGCTCCGTGGTAATGCCTCATAGAGATGTTTGTAACCCCAATGCTTCTCTCGATGTTTGTGTGGTACTCCGTGGTAATGCCTCATAGAGATGTTTGTAACCGTAACTCTTCTCTCGATGTTTGTGTGGTACTCCATGGTAATGCCTCATAGAGATGTTTGTAACCCCAATGCTTCTCTCAATGTTTGTGTGGTGCTCCGTTGGAATGCCTCAGAGATGTTTGTAACCGTAACTCTTCTCTCAATGTTTGTGTGGTGATCCGTGGTAATGCTTCGTCGAGTTGTTTGTAACTAACTCTTCTCGATGTTTGTGTGGTGCTCCGTGGTAATGCCTCGTAGAGATGTTTGTAACCATAACTCTTCTCGATGTTTGTGTGGTACTCCGTGGTAATGCCTCATAGAGATGTTTGTAACCGTAACTCTTTTCTCGATTCTCCTGTTTTCCTGCACAGTTTTATGACCTGAAGGAGCTGTTTCGAACGGGCGGTGAGGTTCCTGACACCAATTATGTGTTTATGGTGAGGACTTTGAATTGATGCTTCTGGTTATTGAGGATTTCATGTTTGAGGTTGGATCATGATGATCATAATGTAGATGATTAAATGTTGTTGCTCTCGCCAGAGGAGAGGGCTTTGCATTTGGGTCCATTTGTCTGTTTGTTTGTTTGTCTGCACAGAATAAATATGATTTTCTCTGCAACCGTTGGTCCGATTGATCGGAAATTTTCACCATCGGTGCACCTTCACCTGTGGAATTTTTAAAGGTAATTCTGACACCATAGGTCACGTGGTATGGGCGCCATCTTGGAAAAACCGAAAAACGTTGCACCTCTATCTCCAAAAGTGCTTCGCATAAATAAAATTGTCATTGCTCATTGTAAAGAACTCTCCATGGGGAATAACATATGTTAATTGAGATGTCATCGGTGCCTCCATTATGACGTCATAATTCGACAAGTACAAAACTTCATCCTATCAAGATGAAATTTGTTGAGCGTCAGCTGGGGATAAATTGGTGGAGAACTGAAATAATGATGACGTCATTGGTCATGTCGTTTGGCCGCCATATATATTTTTTAACACAAAAGCCTTTAAAACCACTAAAAACACATCCTGGCGAGGTCTGCAATCTCTGATTGCTCTTTCTTGTTATCATTAGTTTTTGGTGTACTGTTTTTGATGGACCTGAACTTACCCCTGTGGCCATCAACACTTTGCTTTTGCTGAATGAGATTTGCTTTCGTTCTTGAAGCTTGTTTTTCCTGTCTTGATTGATGTTGGCCTTCAGGTTGTTTGGGTTACGGTTAAATTTCCACATTTTCTTCACACAATTTGCAACTGTATCCATGTTTTCATCCCCCAACACCTCTGTCTCTTCCCGTGGTCCCCATTCTTCTCCACATTCCTTTTGTCCAAGTCTCCCTCTATTTTGTCCCTCAACCCTGCTGTTGGTGTGTTTCCCATCCTCCCCCTCCCCTCACCCTCGTTCTGCTGTTCCTTTGTGTTCTGTTATGTCCTCATCCCCATTCTGTTGTGCAATTTGCCAAATTCAAAGCCCAATTATTGATAAACGGTAGATCCATGTTCAAATTTGTGTTTAAAATATAACATTCGGTTCAAATCAAGTTCATCAATCCCAAGTCGTTCCTCGGCATTTTAAATCATCACGACCAATCAAATTTGCCGCTCGCAGACCTCGGCCTTGTCTTTTTTCGCAAGACTGTGCGGGGTAAGGTGTTCTATGAACTCTCTGGTTTTTGTTTGTTGGTTTTCTTGGAAGGATTTTCGATAGTGCTCCCTTTTCATAGCTGCCATTTAATTGCCTACTCGCAGACTGAGATTCCACCACAACGTATGGACGGCAGACCATACAAATCAAATGTGAGCATCAAATGTGGCAGATCAAATGTGAGCGTGGGATGCACTAGGTGGGGCTGGCAGATTAAACCCTCGATTGGTTATTGATGAGCCAGCTGGGTATTTCTTCAGCAATCCAATAAGTAAAATGGCAATTATCGTGAGACAAGCTTCATTAACCTTTAAGTAATTTACATGAAACAAATTATATTGCCAAATGTTTCAAATCAAAATCCTTATTATTGTCCTGTGATTCCCCTCGGTAAAGACCGGAAAATCATGGATAGCAATCGAGCGTTAATGGAGGTGTTCAATTAAATAGCGGATTTTATATCTACACATGGGGAGAAGAAAGAAGAAGAAGAAGAGGCCGAAGCTTACCTGTTACGTTTGCCGGCAGTTCCAAAGCCTGCAGGAAATAAACTCAAATGGGAATACGGGTTAAAATGTACAGGGAAAAATAATGAAAGGATGTATTTACGGAATCCGATAACAAGGAAAAGCGCGCCGATAAACTAAAACCTAAATGTAGCGCTTCCTCACCAGACGTATAACACAGACACAGGAGAATATAAATGAAAATAAAGGTGTGTGGTGTGTCACTTGGCTCCGACTCGATTGGTCGTCCCGCCAGGAACCCCTAAAGACCGTCCGAGGCCTTGGCGTCGTTGCACGAGAAACGTGCTCGTTGGCGCGAAGCAGGCCTCACCGGGTGACTCGCTCGCCCCTGGCTCGTCATGCTCCAGTGGCAAGCCGCGCTTGTATGCTCGTCGCTTGCACGGAGAACCCAGCTCTTTGTCCGCGCTCTTCCTCCTTACGTCCAAACGAACAGGGGGGACGAGGAGACGATTCCGGCACACAATCGCTTGCACCGAGATCGAGAACGTCAAGCAGGCACAAGAGCGAGAAGGAGGATCAAAAGACCAGCTCGCCAGCAAAATGTCCGCCAGACTCCCTTTTACGTCCTGTGGCCTAACGTCATCGGTCCTCCCCTCCAATGCCCGCAGGTCATGCAGCCCAGGTTCAGCTCTCTCCCAATAGGTGAGTCGCCCGCCTTTGTGATGCAATCCGCCTTTCTCTACCAATGTCCGCAGGCCACCCGCACTTGGCCCAGTTCTCCACCAATGGCCACGTCGCTTCTCCCTCATGCCATCGGTCAGTGGCCAATCAGTGCGTCGCTTCCTTCTCAGTAGCGATTCCTTCTGGGCGTGGCTCCCGGCCTGCCTGTGCTGTGTGTTTAACCAGGCGGGGTAATTGGTGGTAGTGCTTACTCTGGGTTTCCGGTTGGGATTTATTATTATTTATGTTGTAGTTAATTAGTGTACGAATGGGCCTGACTAGTGAGTATGGTGCAGTGCCAAAAAAGCCAAAGGATAGATCACATGGTCTCACACACAGGGGAATTAACATAATCCCTTCACTAGTTAACACGCCCCATTCCTTGTAACAGGGACAAATATACAAGCTTACTCTGAACACACGGTCTACACAGGTCCCTGACTTTTGCACATCGAAGTGGTTCTTTCTACCCAAGATCATCGGAGCACCCACCTATGCAGATCTACCTGAATATATACACAAAGAATTAAGTTAAGCACCCCCCCCGTTTTTTTACAACCTCGCACATTACAAGTTTGTTGTCGTCAAAACAGTGTAATATACCCATGTTATTGCTATATTTTCTGGAGAAGTGATATTATGGTCACATAAAAACATAACAATCATGCCGTTTTCAATATTTTATTCTGAATAATTTAAGGTGAAATTTTTTGGGAATTTTAGGCATATTTTCACCTCAATTTAAGTATGGAGCTATAGGTCCATCACGGACAGTGTGGATGACGTTTATGTTTTCTAACGTACAGTCATTGTTCTGAGAAGACCTCTAGCGATCTTTGCGTCAATAACGTGTGTAGGACCCACGTGATCGGATCACTGACTCAACCCTACGTCTCATAGACCCTGTAAGCCGTCGTATGCGTTGCTGTGGCAGGTTGTTCCATTCCCGATGTAATGCACGTTCCAATTCATCCAGATTGGCTATTGGAGGGACCATCTTCGCAATTTGTCGTCCCAACATGTCCCGAACGTGCATTACATCGGGAATGGAACAACCTGCCACAGCAACGCATACGACGGCTTACAGGGTCTATGAGACGTAGGGTTGAGTCAGTGATCCGATCACGTGGGTCCTACACACGTTATTGACGCAAAGATCGCTAGAGGTCTTCTCAGAACAATGACTGTACGTTAGAAAACATAAACGTCATCCACACTGTCCGTGATGGACCTATAGCTCCATACTTAAATTGAGGTGAAAATATGCCTAAAATTCCCAAAAAATTTCACCTTAAATTATTCAGAATAAAATATTGAAAACGGCATGATTGTTATGTTTTTATGTGACCATAATATCACTTCTCCAGAAAATATAGCAATATCATGGGTATATTACACTGTTTTGACGACAACAAACTTGTAATGTGCGAGGTTGTAAAAAAACGGGGGGGGTGCTTAACTTAATTCTTTGTGTATATATATATATATCACTCTACCCCACCGACATAACATTATTTTCCGACTTTTTTCAATTTCGATTTCCGTATTTGAACCTCCAACCTCAGATCTGTAGTCTTGTGCCCTCAAAACGAAGCCTTGACAATAGCCAGGTGGACTTGTACTTTCATTTCTCCTCTCGTTGCAGTAACCATTAGCATCGTGCATTATCACCTCTTTCACCACAATTGTATCCATTTTTGTTGTACCATCGAAATAAATGCGTTCAATAAAATGTTTGATTCAGAAATTCCAGATATAATTTAAAATTTTATTTCAGCATATTCTCTTTAAATACTACTTTTTAACAGCCAATTTTCATTTTTCATTCGATTTCGAACAGGCTCAATAATGGCTGTTAAAATTTTCAGGATCAGTGTTCTGTTCTAAAAGGAATTGATTGTTTCATTATTGTGTTTAGTTATTCATTCATTCATCGTTCTCTAACATATTAATTAAATTTACTGCTTTGATGAGCATGAAAATCCTCGGGGGGGGGGGGGGGGGGGGAGAATACTCCTTTTTATTTATTTTTCTGTGGTTCATGTTGACCTCACGAGAAACGAGCGTCGTGGTAAGGGAATGAAGATTAGTCTGTTTGTAAATATGTTTTGTAGTGTGAACGATCGAGTATCCCAAGGACAACAATCGACCCTTGCGGGTCTCCTTAAGATGCATTGTATATTGCTAGTTTACCATCCACCCTCTCACCCCCACCTCTCCAACATGCCTGTGTCGTGTTCATGTGTCATCTGTGTTTTTATTTTGTTTCAGGGAGACTTTGTTGACCGTGGATACTACAGCCTTGAAACTTTCACCTATCTGCTGGCACTGAAAGCACGTTGGCCTGACCGTATCACCTTGCTAAGGGGTAACCATGAATCTCGGCAGATTACTCAAGTCTATGGCTTCTATGGTGAGTAACATCGTGTCTGGTTCTGCCCGTGCTACTTCATTTTAAATGGAGGGTATTGATTTTTGTGCTGGTGGATTCCTGTTTACATTCTGTGATGCTAAGATAAGACGTAGTAAGGTATTACGTGTGTGCGCGCGTGCGCTTTTCTCGGTGTGTGTAGTTTCCTCCATCTCCTCCTTTCTTTTTCTTTGTTTACGGAGGGATGAATCATGCAAATAGTGTTTGTGAGGTTTGCCTCGGTGATTTTGAGGGTAGGCGAGTAGCAGGCGAAACCCGAATCGCATCCAAGTTTCTCTTGATGACTCCATCTTTGTCTATTTGGGTTTCTCCTGATACACCAGTGCTGTATTTGGTCAGATGTTTGATTAACACTTGTACATGCTGTTTTTGACTTTATCTTCCCCCAAATGCTGTTTCGGCATCCCGTTGACGTCACCGTATCATTGCAAAGGATTTGCTATAGGTTTATCTACTTATACAGGAAATACAATAACCTTAAATCACACTGAATACAGTAGGTCTGCATTTGACATGAATGCGGTGATCACCCCCACCTCCCCCCTCCCCCTCCATGCCCCGATCCTTGCTTTTCAGTTAACGTTTGAGGGTGTTCCAAAACATTTAAGAGAATGCCGATTACCGAGTTGTCCATAAACTAACAATTGCTCCCACACCCATTAATCAAGGAAATAAGGCCATTTGGCCCACCAATGATGAAGTACCCGGCATTGCCGGAGGATGAGGCGGGAAGGGGAGGGGGAGGTCAGGGGAGAGGGAGGGGAAAGATGTACCATATACACATCATTGGGGGTGGGGGGGGGGGGGAGGGTTGACAGGCCCCTCCATTTCGGGGGGTGGAGGGGGGGAAAGGAAGGAGGAAAATTTTACCCATGATTAGAGTGCTTTAACCTTGTTGCCCAGGTAAAAAAGGACATTGTAATACCCTCTGCCACCAACATCAGGTGGCACTACACGGTACACATTAACAGAGAGAATTTCCGCCCCTCACCCAGCTCGCCACACCCCCACATGAGGCTGCGGCCACGTAACCTATGTTAACCCCCACACAAAGTTGTATTTGTACCCTGAGTAAAGTATATAAGTGTTTTATAGCTGGAGTAAGAAACCTTAACATCTATCTATAATTCCAGTAATCTCTGTGTGTATGTTTGTATGTTTGTATGTTTGTATGTATGTATGTATGTATGTTTGTCTGTGACCGCTGTTTCGCGACAACTACCGGTCCGATATACTTGCAACTTGCCAGGTATATTGCTGGGGACCCGAGGATGTGCCTTTTCAAGGTTTCATATTAATCGGACAAGTAGTTAGCGAGCTATGGCGATTTCTTTACCAAACTCCGCAAGCCGTTCGCTTTGGACCAAACCATTGCATGTAAATAGAGGGGGGGGGGGGGGGGGATTGTCACCGTACTCGCAAGCCGTTCGCTTTGGACCAAACCATTTCATGTAAATAGAGGGGGGGGATTGTCACCGTACTCGCAAGCCGTTCGCTTTGGACCAAACCATTTCATGTAAATAGAGGGGGGGGATTGTCACCGTACTCGCAAGCCGTTCGCTTTGGACCAAACCATTTCATGTAAATAGAGGGGGGGGATATAATTTTAGATATAGATATAGTACGGGCATGCCCTAGTATTTGAAATGAGGGCAAATGTAATGGAAAAGCAATTACATACAAATCAGAATCAATCACAAATGTCAAATCATCATTTTACCTTTTCCTTGAATATATGCTGGTGAATGTACCGTTCATCACGTTTCTGAGTGAAGTATGATGACGTTCAGGAAGAAGGAGAAGCCTTGCCAACAACTTCAACCGCTTCCGGCATTGTTTTTTATTAATAGTGTTCAAATGGCTGGTGATTGTTTTGTATTTCTTTCTGCGAATGTCTACTTGTATACAACTGTCATTAAGCAAAAAGGTGTAGGCACTATGGAGCGATAAATAAATAAATAAATAAAAACGAACTTTTTGCTTTTCTAAAAAATATTGTTTTTTTCCTGAATACTCCCAAGCACTCACGACTGAACCTCTGAAAGTTTGACGAAGATCCGTTCAGCCATCTCTGAGAAAAATGGCAACACAAACAGACCAACGGCTTTCTTATATAGTAGAAGATATATATATATATATATATATATATATATACTGTATATACTGTGTATATATATATATATATATATATATATATATATATATATATATATATATATATATATATATATATATATATACACACACACACATGTATGTATGTATGTATGTATGTATAGTTGCGTTTTTCAGAACCCACACTTCTTGTAAATATCACATCATGAAAGGTTAAAGGTAGCACCCCATAGATAGGCCACAAGCAACACGTAGGTCACCATAGGACATCAGTTATTTCTTAGTATGTGTAGATGAGGCATTTTCCAATAGTTGAATCTGTGTTGCGTCAATCAAATAAGAAGTAGGCCCCTCGTTCATTTTGCCAGCCTCCCTCCAAGCGACACCATTAAGCGCGCTCCCCAGTCTGTGCCCCATGGCCCTTCCCAATTTGTTACGCGCCTTTGTTAGCAGCGTTCGCTGCCCTTGAGCGTGAGCTCGCTATACGCCGCCATAGGCC
This sequence comes from Myxine glutinosa, assembly GCF_964187855.1. Taxonomy (NCBI): domain Eukaryota; kingdom Metazoa; phylum Chordata; class Myxini; order Myxiniformes; family Myxinidae; genus Myxine; species Myxine glutinosa. Next base: position 3,747,120 of record NC_136273.1, on the reverse strand, counting down.
ACGAGGTGAAGCCCGGAAAAAGGGGGCGGAGCGCCAGGGAAGAGGTGTGGCCACGTCACCCAGCCGTCAGGGCGGGGCCGGTAAGCGATAACCAGCCAACTAGGGCTGGAGTGACATCGCCTGACAGGGCGTGGTTGGGGCTCACGGAGCGTTTGCTGGCTTCACTTATAAAAGCCATTTTACAGGACTTATGCAGCAGCGCTCGTTAAAGAGGACTTACTCGCTGGCGCTGATTACGACAGGACTATAAGGAAGCGCGCTTGGTGAGAGGACTATAAGGAAGCGCGCTTGGTAGAAGGACTCGAGAGAATGTCGTTGTGAAAAGGACTCTCGCTGAGGACTGCGAGGAAGCGTGCTGATGAGAGGACGGTGCGAAGGTCGACCTTAGGACGGTGCGGAGAGGACAGGACTTGCACAATTGGCGCTTGCGTACAGGATATTGGGGAGGCGGCGTTTGGCGCGAGTCGTGCGCAAAGTACGTACACAATATACCAGCCTTCCCCCGTGATATAATTGTCCGTTCGCGTTGCATTACGCTATACGAAGAGCTGCCTGCCGGGTTTTTCATCGCCTGGACCGGAGCCGGACTGGAGCCTGGATGCGCCGGTGACCTTCCAACCTACCCTCTGCAATTCCCCGTGTGAGTGACTGTGTGTGAGACGGGCCCGTTTGTCCAGGGAATAAGATAAGACTAATTAAGGCTGCCCTGTGTGCTTTTCCTTCCTCTTTCTTTCCTGTACATTCTTTCGTTTCCTCTTCTTTCTTTGTACATAGTTAATAAATTGCTCTGCTCTTCTTATTTTCCTGGTTTCCTCTCCATCCGATCGCATCAGTCTTTTCTCCAATTGGGTAAGCGTGGCATGATTCGGAACCGCTACAATTGGGTTTAGTCACATTAGTCAGGTTCATTATGTTCAGATTTATAATTTCGTTCTTTTTTTGTGGAGATTAGCAAACCTATACATTTTTGGAAAGCTTATAGCACCAGGAATCCGAAAAACCATGTTTCCATTTGCGCAAATTTTTCTTTGGCGGCCATATTGGATTTTCAAAATGGCCACCATCGGAAACATATTTTTCGCGATATCTCAACATCCGAACCACCTAGAGTGCTGATTCCAACACCTATACCCACATTTTTGGGGATGAGGAATCACATGAAGCCATCTAAAATAATCTACACCTACCCTGGGATACCAGGTGGCAGCCTACAGCGGATTTTCAAGATGGCCACTTTCAGGAAACATGTTTTTTTCTGAATATGTATACCACATTGAGTGATGTTTCGCCTCAGTACAGTCATAGTCATAAATGGGATCATTTCAACATGTTCAGTTCATGTACATGGAAAGTCATTATATCAGACCTAATAGTTCATTTAAAATAAACCTCATGAAGCTCACAATTACTTACCTGTTGTCGTTTTATATATTTGCAGGTCTTGAGAGAAGATGAGTGAAGTTACGACTCAGCCCACACAGTGGCAGCACTGCATAATTTGTCAAACCGCTTCAGCAAAATATGGAACGCTTGTCCAGCAGCCCAAACCGGACTCGTTTGAACACTTGCTACAAACCCTTAATGATAGAGCAGCCTACCATGATGGAAAATATGTTAAAATTCACAGTCGCTTAAAGGATGAAACAAGTGAAAGTCTGCAATTCAATAATGCAGTTTGGCATCGTATCTGTTATTCAAATGCAACCAACAAAGAGAAGGTACAACGTGCCAAAGACCGCCATCAATATCACATTTCAGCCGGCTCCTACACAGAGAAAAAACGTGGACAAAAGCGAAAAAGCACAGAACTGGACGAACCATCAACTTCCACCACCAGTCCGTTTACACGTTCTGCAACAGCTCCATTCATTAAGGAACATTGCTTTTTCTGCCAGGAAGATAACGAGCAAAAATTGTACACATTGAGAACAGAAAACGGTGGGAAAGCATTACACGATGCTGTGGAGCTGTCTGGAAATCTCGCCCTGCAAACTAGGTTAAACACATCCATCTCACCCACTGATGCACATGCAATCGATGTTCAATACCACAAGTCATGTTGGACAACAAATGTATTCCATGTGTTACGTACCAAGGATAACAAGGGAACAACAGAGAGAGGTCATCCGTTTCAAACATCATGTTTGATTGAGTTGATTAGCCTTGTCGACTGTCAAACTCAGAATAAACAATACTGTCGCGTAACCGTGATTAACACCACAGTTACGGATGACCGATTTGCGAGACTTTAACTCCCGAGGCGAACACTCAATGGCGGACTCAAGTTCAACACCAACGCGCGGAATGGCGGGCCGCAGCGAAGGCTCCGCAACCTTATCTATTAAAATCAAACACCCAGGAAAACTGCGTTCAGATATTATGTACAAAAAGTAATATAAGGGTTTATTAGGAAAAGTAAAGCCAGTGAAAAAGCCCGCCGGTAAATCTAATAATTCTAATAAACCTAAATCGGGACGTCCCCACACGACTGACAGCAAACACAAACGAGGGAGATTAATCACGAAAATAACACGTCCCGTCGTTCAAAATATACGCGGAGATCGGGCTTATCTGTCTTTGTCGTCTTGTATTGTTGGTGTCCAGCACCGCTCCTTCCGGCCCGATCGCACACCACGAGGCCCCTCGCTCCAAGCACCACGCGTCCGACGCAGGCCAGCGGCTCCACTTGACCAGGGACAGGAAGGACTCCTTTCAACTCCACTCGACTCGACGCGGGAGTGCTGGCAGCCAAGTGCCAACGAACTGCTCAGTGCCAACTGGGTGTGCTCTCGTGTGTCTCCTGCGACTCCTTACAACCCGAACTGCACTCGAACTGCGACTGGAATGGCGTGTCCTCTCCAACTCTCCACCACCGCTCAACTCTCTGGTGCCTGCCTGCGTCTCCCAGTGCCTGCCACGAACTCAACTCAACTCAACTGCCCGCGTCTGCTCAGGGAGACTCAACAACTCCGCGAACTCACTCCGTGTGACTTGCGACTCAACTCAACTCAACTCAACTCAACTCAACTCAACTCCAATGGCGTCCGACCGTCGCCTATATTGGTGGCCGATGACGTCACATTGCGCACTCCTCAGCCAATCAAAGCCTCCCGCGACTCCTGACATCTCCCCCGTTACGCGACCCTGCGGTCCTGGCATAACACGTGCCGGCCAGGTTTTTAGGCCTTTTGAGGTGTACACGGTGGCGGCCAATTGTGGTGGTGTTTTTGACCTGGTTTCCTGTCAATTTAATACGAAGTCCTTGTCAGGGAAAGGGGATTATTTAATGTTGCGCTAAGGACCTAACTAATGTTTATGTGGTTTGCAGTGCCATAAAGGACAAAGGTTTGATTACTAGGTGATACTCACAGGGGCGTTACCTTTAATCCCTCACTATTTAACACTCGAATCTCCAGGTAGATCCACACTCATACATCTTACCCCGACAACCGCCTAAACATCAAGAACTTATTACATGTAGAGTCCCTGTCACGACAGCCGAATACCTACCTATTCAGATCTACCTAGCTCTAGATGTTGCATTACCAAATTCATAACACAGCCCCCCCCCTGGAACCGTAGCTCCTGCAAGGTTCACCGCAGGGCTACCATTCCAGCCTTAACACTTACTGTCACACACTTAATTAACCTATGAAATAAATCAGGAAGGGCTGTGGGAAGTGAGTCGGACTACCTACCTACACTTCCTTAACATGCTGAACCCCTTAACCATCATGCAAGTATGTACATCTTCTTCGTTGTTCCTGTGGAGGGAGGAAACAACAACACACAACACTAACTTAACCACAAAACTTAACCATCTTTCCAAAACTCAAAACTCTAACCTTTGTACATACCCCGGTCTACAGACCGCGTCCCCCGGTGGATGCCACAAGACTCAACCTTACCTGCGGGGCCATCCCCAATGCATCCCCCCTAAATTTCCACGGGCCCTGTCCAGATGTTACAGGTGAGTGACACGGCTCGGTGGATTTCGCCCACATTCATGCAACACAGACCCCTTAACCACTCATTCTCATTCCATAGGTCATCAAGGCATTTCAAAAATCAACAAAGCACTTATTCCCAATACACCCCCTGCAGGACCATGGCATTGATGTCATTCACGTGTGTGTGCATTCCTCAACTAGGCAGCGGGGAGGTACCGCACAAAAGATGGTGGGGGCGCATCAGGCTGTGGTGCCCGCAGTCCCAAAAACAAGTCAACCGACTTACAAATTCATTGCCCCCCCCCCCCTTTACCTCTTGGCCCCGTGACAGCCCAACAGCCCCTTTCCGCCGTTACCTCGCCGGTGAGGGTCTCCACACACACCAGGCTCCTTTGCCTCCTGCTTTCACGCAGCAACACGGGTCACCGGGGGACTTCCTCACCCCGCGGCGCCCAACCAGACCCTCCACCGACGAGCTCCAATTTCCAGTTACCACCGGCTGCCAGGGGTAATTGCCGCAGAGGGGGGCCCGCAGGCATCGCTCCTCAGAGCTTGCTCTGTACCTGCGGACACACACACCTTCCCCACCCACAAGACCCCAAAACACACTTCCTCCCCCGCTGCCATTCAATTCTCCACACAACTCAGCACAATTCAGTACAATTCATAGATGGTGTAAAAGGTGTTACAAGGCTTGCCATGGCCTGCCAATGTGAAATCCCATTCACAGTTCGACTCATTGAATCCTTACACATTTCCATTAGCACATTTCCAAAAAGCACAATTATCGCCCCTCATTATCTCCAATAATCATCACTCACTCTCCAGGTTCCACTCTCACGACCACATCAAAACACCTAACCACAACACAAAAACATACGCCACCCACAAGACACTGTGGCTCCCATTCCATCCCCTCACCGGCCATGTCATCACTCGCTCTCACCTCCCAACTCCAAATTACATGTCCCCAATTTCCCAAAGCAAATCCTGAAGCCTGGGACAGTACTCCTTAAAACACTCACCTCAAGTGCAGGTAGTTGCAGGTTGGTCAGGTTCAAGAGTGCCATCCACCACACCTAATTTCCCCCTCACCCTTCCAATCCACTCCGGAGCCTCCCGACCCATGTAGGAGCTCAATCTATCCCCGTGAACTATCTGTGGAAGGGCATGCGGGCCCATCTGAATTTTGAACACCACATCAGTCACCTGCCGAAGCACCACCCCAGGGCCCTTCCAAGGTGAAGTGAGTTTTGGGCACACCCCCTTCCTTCTCCGGGGCCAGTAGAGCCAAACAAGGTCTCCAGGAAGGAAACGAGGTGTGTGAGCCCGAGCGTCATACCGCGTTTTCATCTGCGAAGAAGCCAAGCCAATTTGCTTCCTCGCAAACTCATGAGCCTTTTCCATGCTCGCTTTCAAATTGGTTGCATAGCTCTCCACAGTTGGCTCACCCGGTTCCCCTGGTGACGGTCCCATCAACAAATCTGTGGGGACTCGCATCTCCCTACCGAACATCAACAAGGCGGGGGTGCACCGAGTGGTCGCATGCTGGGCGGTCCGGTATGCCATCAATATAAAGGGAAGGTGCTCGTCCCAATCCTGTTGGTTTTCAGATGTAAAGAGGGCCAATTGTGTCAACAGTGTCCGGTTGAACCTCTCTACCATCCCATCCGATTGAGGCCTCAGGGGAGTCGTCCGGGTCTTATGAATTTGGAGGAGCTCGCACACCGACCGCAGGAGGGCAGATTCAAAGTTCCGGCCCTGGTCAGTGTGTAGCTCCCTTGGGACGCCAAATCGGGAGAAGAATCCCTCAACTAGAACTTGAGCTACCAGCCGGGCTTCCTGGTTGGGCAATGGGTAGGCCTCTGGCCACTTGGTGAAGTAATCCATTGCCACCATAATGTACCGATTCCCTCGGCGGGTGGCTGGCAGGGGCCCCACCACATCTACTGCCACCCGCTCGAGCGGTGCCCCGACATTGTACACCTGGAGCGGGGCCTTGCGCGCCCGTGGGGGTCCCTTCTTACCGCGGCAGAGGTCGCAGGATCTCACCCAATTTTGAATGTCTGCCCGAATTCACCCAGTAGAACCTCTGTCGTAATTTGGACAAAGTCTTGGCCACGCCCAAATGTCCCATTGTCCTAGTACCATGCACGTGCCCCATAACCACTTCCTTCAATTTGTTAGGTACAATTATCAACCAGGAAGCTACATCACCCATTGGTGTCACCCACTTTCTGAACAAATAGCCCTCTTTCAACCCCAACATCTGCCACTGTGCCCAATAGGCCTTTACCTGGGCTCCGTGTGGAGCAATCTCCTCCCAAGAGGGTCTTTTGTCCTCCTCTAGCCAATGAAAAAGGGGCCCCAAAACGGGATCCTCCCTTTGACTCTCTTGCCAATTCACATCGCCCAATTCCTGTGGGGGTTGTGGCAAAGTTCGCCTGGTCACTCTCGCTGCATATAGGCATGCATCAATTTGGCCCTGCCCAATTGGATCCTTGGCTTCTTGTCTATCACAAAATTTACACTGTGCCTCCCAACAGGGGCGCCGAGAGAGAGCGTCTGCATTGGCATGTGCTTTGCCAGGCCGATGTTGCACAGTGAAATTATACTGCTGCAGCCTCTCAAGCCACCTTGCAATTTGTCCCTCCGGCTCTTTGAACCGAAGGAGCCATTGCAAGGAGGCATGATCCACTCGGATCACAAACTCCCTCCCATAAAGGTAAGGGTGAAAGTGTCCAACTGCAGACAGCAAGGCCAATAGTTCTTTGCGGGTAACGCAATAATTTCGTTCGGGCCTCGAAAGTGCCCGACTGTAATACGCAATAGCCCTCTCGACTCCCTGTTGCATTTGTGACAACACAGCTCCCAATCCCTCCTGGCTCGCATCTGTGTCCAGGATGTAATTGCCATCATCCGTCGGGTATGCCAAAACTGGGGCCTCCACCAGACGTTGTTTTAAGTGACTGAATGCCTCGATGCAGCTCTCTGCCCATACAAATTTGGCTCCTTTCTCTGTCAATTTGTGCAAAGGTCTTGCAATTTCCGCGAAATTTGCCACAAATCTCCTGTAGTACGAGCAGAGGCCCAAAAATCCTCGGACGTCCCTTACATTTTTAGGGGCGGGCCACTCTTGTACAGATTTTACCTTTCCTGGGTCAGTGGCCACGCCGCTCTCACTGATCACGTGACCCAGGTAAGTCACTTCCCTCCTGAAAATTTCACACTTGCTCGGATTTAATTTCAACCCGGCACCCCTTAATCTCCCAAATACGTCTGACAAATTTTCGACAGCCTGTTCAAATGTGGGAGCGTGGACCAATACATCATCCAAATAGACGAGGCAAGTCTGCCACGGTAAGCCAATTAAAACACGTTCCATCAGACGCTCAAACGTGGCAGGGGCATTGCACAATCCAAAGGGCATGACGACAAACTGCCAGAGACCCTTTCCTGTGGTGAACGCCGTTTTCTCCCTCGCCTCTTTATCCATTTCCACCTGCCAATAACCGCTCTTTAAATCCAACGTGGAGAACCACGTTGAGCCTGAAACGGCATCGAGGGTGTCATCGATCCTTGGCAGGGGATACGAGTCCTTGAGTGTCACATGATTGAGCTGGCGGTAGTCCACACAGAACCGAGTGGTCCCGTCCTTCTTCTTCACCAGCACAATGGGTGACACCCAAGGACTCACCGAGGGCTCGATAAATCCGGCTCTTTCCATTTTGCTCACCTGTTCCTCTGCCTCCTCCTTCTTAGCGAAAGGGAGCCGCCTCGGCGGTTGGCGAACAGGCCGAGCCTCGCCAGTGCTAATTTTGTGCCTGACGAGACTCGTGCGTCCAACATCCTCGGGGGAGAGAGAAAAAACACCCAAGTTCTTACCAACCAAATTGTGCAACGTCTCTACCTGCTCCGATGTTAGGCCCTCTTCAGAGCGTGTCATCATGTCCCGCACTCCCTCTGACCAATCACATTTCCCCAAATTTTGCCCTCCTTCCGGCTGTACTGGCAAGCATGTGGATCCACCTCCTCCGGTGACCTCTACTACACTACTGCATTTGGCTACGATGGCTCCGCCCCTTATAGTGCGGGGGCTGTCGGACAAGTTGAGCAGCCTGACTGCCAGCATAGGCCCACGGGTGTCTATGAGGGTGCGACCCACCATTAATTCCTCCGTCCCCTGCGAGGACCACGACTCCACTAGCCCCAGCTGGCCAATGGGTTGAGCACCTGCTGCTAACTCTGCCATCACGACTCTCTCGGACCTGGGAGGCACGGTCACAGTGCGCGGCACCTCCAGCCACGTCCCCTGCACCTCCTCGTCATCCCCCAGTCCCATTAACTGCAGCCTCTCGGTGCCCAACCACATATGACCACGCCCAAGGTCTAATTGGCAGTCATGTTCCACCAGGAAACTCAGTCCCAACAGACACTGATCGCACACCCCCGCCACCCACACAACCACGCTGACCTCCAGGCCACCCAACTCCATCCTCACCACTCCGCGTCCCAATATTGGTGCCGTTGCCCCCGTAGCCAGTTGAAGGCTGTGTCCTTCTACCCTATCAATTTTGTCCCAGCCTCCAACACTCTGGTCTAGCACACCCGGATTGATAATGGTGTCACTGGCTCCAGTGTCCACCACAGCCTCACAAAATTCTCCCTCAATTTTGCATCTAACCCTTAGATTACCCGTGCCAATTTGTCCGCAATTCACTACTTCCACCAAAGGAGGGCGCTTCTCCACACACTTGCCAGCCGAGCATGGCCCCGTATGCTCGGCTCGTTCTAGTTTCCCGCACACTCTACCTCTATTGGCCCAGGCGGAGGTGGTGGTCCTCTGTCTGGCATCTGTGGACCTACTGGGGGCCCCCTCCTTTCTGGACTGCGAAGCCTGTCAGGAGGTGGGGGGCCATATGGTTGCCGACAATTCCTCTGACTGTGCCCTCTTCTCCCACATCTAAAACAAGTCCCCAAGAACGGACCCCTCTGGTAGCCAGGTGGAGCCCCCCTTTCTCCCGGCCCAGCCCGATAAAAATCAGGCCGTCCTGATGGCCAACCTGGACCACCCTGTCGTGACTCGCTCCCTGCAATTTGTCCCCCCATCAAATTTGTCAGCTGGCGGCTGATTCCCCTTAACATTCGCCCGATGTCATCCTCTGGCTTTTCCCGATCCCGCACCTCGGTCTGCCGTACCGTCACAGGTGCCCTCTCCGATGCGCGGTTCGACCTTCTCAAAAAGGTCAGTCTCGCCGCGCATTCCGCTGCCCGGTGCACCGTGGGTGGGTCCTGTAACTCCACCAACGTCCGGACCTCAGGATCAGGGAGAGCCGCCATAAATTTTTCTATCGCCAGCTTGTCCCACGCCTGTGCTGGTAGGTCCCTGTATGCTATCCTCACAGACTGGTATATATCCTGGGCCAGCTCCTGCAACGTCTCATTAGGCTTTTGCCTGCGATGCAGCAGCTGTGCCCTGACCAGGTCGCACCTTGCGCCTGTCCCGTACCTGTTATTTAAGGCCTCACAAATGGCCTTGCTGGTCAATATTCCTTCTGGGACTACGTTCAACACGTCGGCGGCTGACCCCCGCAGTGTCGCCACCAGATTCCCCATGCGCTCCCGCTCTCCCCAACCATTGAGCTGAGACACGCACTCAAATTGTGTCAGGAAAGCCTCGAGGCTCCCTGATCCGTCAAAATGTACGAGGGGGATTGTCTTTCCAGAGACTCTATTCCCCGATTCCTCTCTGTCCAAATCCAGTCCGGGGCCAAAACACCCCCCCAACTGGGTATTCCGTTTCGGAGCCTCTGGTGTCCAAATGTGGCTCGTGGTGAGGGTCTCCTGGGTCACTTTAATCTGGTCCTGAAGATGTTTAACCGACCTACTCACCTCTTCCTTCAGGCTCTCTTGAACCCGACCAACCTCCTTCTTGATGGTATTGTCCCAGATCTCCAGTCGCTCCTGCATAAAATCACTCACCCTTTCATTATCCATTAGTGGCCCCCACAGGCCTTTCTCAATTAACCCTTGCTCCTGCTCTTTTATGCGGGTTTCCAACCCCCTCACCTCCTCGGCCAATTTGCCCCCCTGCCGGTTGAGCAGTCCCCATTCCTCACTCTGCTGTAGCATTCTGGCATCCACCCGGCCCCGATAGCCTTCCAGGTCCCCATTTGCTTTATCAATTCGAGCATTTGTGGCACCAATCTGACCCTCCAACTTTTCCCCCATTTGGACAGCCTGCGTCACGCCCTCCTCTATTTTTGACATTAATTCTTCCCGTTTCAATTCAATTTCCACCCCTATGGCTTTTTCCATCTCCCCCATTTGAGTTTCTACTTGACCCTCAAATTTCCCCAGTCTGTCCGTAATTTGGTTTTGCACTCTCCCTTCTATGCCATCAATTCGTTCCCCCAGCTGCTGTGCCATTTCCCCAATTTTTCCTTCCAATTGTTCATTCCTTTCCTTTATTTCATTCCCTTGTTCATTCATTTGTTCATTCATCACCTCCATTTTCCCCTCCAATCCATCGATTTTGCTGTCCATCCCTTCGATTTGTTCTTTCAATCCCTCCTTTAATCCTTCAATTTTATCACTCTGGGCATTCAGTTCCCCTTTTAACCCATCAATTTTATTTCCCATTCCTTCAATGTGTCCCTCCAATCGATCACTCATTCCCTTCATTCCTTCCCTCCATTCCTTCCCCTGGGACTCCATTTTATTTTCCAACCCACTTTTCATTTCCCCCATATCCTTACTCATTCCCTTCATTCCTTCCCTACATTCCTTCCCCTGGGACTCCATTTTATTTTCCATCCCTTCAATTTTATTTTCCATCCCACTTTTCATTTCTTCCATTTTTCGAAGCAATTGACCCAACATCTGGTCGGTTGTCGGGGCCGTTCCTACTACTCCCGACTCCCCGGTGGGGGAGGGGGATAAGTTGGTGCTCGGGACGAGGGAGGTTCCAAGGTTCACCTCTGCATCTAATTCCCCTATTTCCGGCTCACTCCCGACGCTGACAGAGGCCTCGCTGCGTACTTCCATCTCATCAATTTCCGACATCCGCTTTCCGGAAGATTGTTTCCCGCGCGCGTATTTATTTTAATAATTCCTGAAACAATTTAAATTTGACGAAGACACGATATCGCGCTCCGTTTGCCCGATTGATTATTAAATTTCTCCGCCTCGACTATAAAAATTTTGCGTTCGAACGTCGGGCGCAATGTACGCCCGACCGTGTCGATGTCTCCCCGCGGACAAAAAAAATTTGTCCGACCGTGTCGATGTCTCGCCGCGGACAAAAAAATTTGTCCGACGGGTTCAAATCCTACACTCCTGACACCACTTGTCGTGTAACCGTGATTAACACCACAGTTACGGATGACCGATTTGCGAGACTTTAACTCCCGAGGCGAACACTCAATGGCGGACTCAAGTTCAACACCAACGCGCGGAATGGCGGGCCGCAGCGAAGGCTCCGCAACCTTATCTATTAAAATCAAACACCCAGGAAAACTGCGTTCAGATATTATGTACAAAAAGTAATATAAGGGTTTATTAGGAAAAGTAAAGCCAGTGAAAAAGCCCGCCGGTAAATCTAATAATTCTAATAAACCTAAATCGGGACGTCCCCACACGACTGACAGCAAACACAAACGAGGGAGATTAATCACGAAAATAACACGTCCCGTCGTTCAAAATATACGCGGAGATCGGGCTTATCTGTCTTTGTCGTCTTGTATTGTTGGTGTCCAGCACCGCTCCTTCCGGCCCGATCGCACACCACGAGGCCCCTCGCTCCAAGCACCACGCGTCCGACGCAGGCCAGCGGCTCCACTTGACCAGGGACAGGAAGGACTCCTTTCAACTCCACTCGACTCGACGCGGGAGTGCTGGCAGCCAAGTGCCAACGAACTGCTCAGTGCCAACTGGGTGTGCTCTCGTGTGTCTCCTGCGACTCCTTACAACCCGAACTGCACTCGAACTGCGACTGGAATGGCGTGTCCTCTCCAACTCTCCACCACCGCTCAACTCTCTGGTGCCTGCCTGCGTCTCCCAGTGCCTGCCACGAACTCAACTCAACTCAACTGCCCGCGTCTGCTCAGGGAGACTCAACAACTCCGCGAACTCACTCCGTGTGACTTGCGACTCAACTCAACTCAACTCAACTCAACTCAACTCAACTCCAATGGCGTCCGACCGTCGCCTATATTGGTGGCCGATGACGTCACATTGCGCACTCCTCAGCCAATCAAAGCCTCCCGCGACTCCTGACATCTCCCCCGTTACGCGACCCTGCGGTCCTGGCATAACACGTGCCGGCCAGGTTTTTAGGCCTTTTGAGGTGTACACGGTGGCGGCCAATTGTGGTGGTGTTTTTGACCTGGTTTCCTGTCAATTTAATACGAAGTCCTTGTCAGGGAAAGGGGATTATTTAATGTTGCGCTAAGGACCTAACTAATGTTTATGTGGTTTGCAGTGCCATAAAGGACAAAGGTTTGATTACTAGGTGATACTCACAGGGGCGTTACCTTTAATCCCTCACTATTTAACACTCGAATCTCCAGGTAGATCCACACTCATACATCTTACCCCGACAACCGCCTAAACATCAAGAACTTATTACATGTAGAGTCCCTGTCACGACAGCCGAATACCTACCTATTCAGATCTACCTAGCTCTAGATGTTGCATTACCAAATTCATAACAATACTTATCCATGGCACATATTGAAACAACATACATCAACTTGCTTGGTGGCACAGATGCATTGGCGCACCACTTCCCTGCATATAGTAGACACTGGCTCAAGGAGAGAATTCTTCTAGAACTACCACACGTAACGTCTGTTAGGCAAAAGGACAGGAGAAAACCTTCTGTTCTTTACTCCCCAGATGCATGCGAATCCGATATGGTTCAGTCTGCCATGATAGAAAGTGAAGTAGACGATCTGAATATTATCTATAAAGCAGCAAAGGCATTGCGCAGAATTATCAAGAACTTCCACCAACAGGAAAACTCATCCGATGCTATACAGGTCACTAGCAGCACAGATGATGTTCCAGCAGCACTCCACGCAATGATCAGATGGGTTATGGTGGGGCCAACAGAAACACTAGAAACTGAAAAACGAACCACTCACGTTAACAGAGAAGTACTCACTGTTAGTCAGATGCTATTGGGTGGATTCAAATCTGACAAGCAAGTGAACTATAGGCCCAAAACTGATTCTGCGACCTTCCGATCAACCAAATCACAAGAAACTCCACAGTCTCTAGGATTAGCCTTGGCAGTTCACCATGACACAAGAAACAAGAAACTCCTGGAAAGTCTCTGCTCTCAAGGTTACTGTGTCTCGTACAGTCGTGTTATGCACCTCGAAACAGCCCTAGCAAATGCCATTGTGGAAAACACCCTGAAGTTCCAAGGACTTTATGTTCCTCCATTTCTGAAGAAGGGAACTTTTGTGTTTTTTGCAGCTGATAGCACAGACTTTGCTGAAGACAGCGTGGATGGCAAAGGGACAACCCATGGAACAATCATTGCTGTTTATCAAAAACGTGACACTCAAGGAGAAACATTGGCGCCACAACTGAGCATAGCTGACACTACCAGTTTGTCAGTGACCCCGTACCAGGTTCCTATGCTTCATTGTGACAAGCCGGTGCCGAAAACCATAAAGAGAACAGACACATTCCACATCAGCAAGGATGGTATATCACCAGCGTATCACCTTACACATCTAGGATGGTTGGTTGCTTCTATGATCACCAGAATGCAGAAATCAAACAGCACATATATACCTGGTTGGGCAGGATACCACTCATTGCTGTCGGGTAGTCACAGTTTGACACAAGTCGGAGTCTTACCCCTTCTACCTGAAGTAGCACACGAGTGGTCGACTCTTCTGACCGTCATCTCTCAGACAACTCAGCTAAAGAACTTAGTTGTTGGTACAAGCCACCCTACAGTCATTTCCTGGGATATGGCCCTCTATGAAAAGGTGATAAGGCTGCTGGATGCAAGGCCAGACCTGAAAGGTACCGTTGTACCTCGGCTTGGTGAGCTGCATGTGGTCATGGCTGCTTTGAGAGCCCTGGGTACTTCCATTGAGAACTCAGGTATTGATGACGCGTGGATAGAGGCCGACCTCTACGGACCTTCAACAACAAGGCAGATCCTGAGATGTTCGCATTACAAACGCACGCTCCGTGCTCATATTTATTCATATATAGCACTTTATGAAATGGCGCTGGACCTGTTCTTCAAAGATTATCCACAGTTGAAAGCCGTTTGCTCAGATATGTCAGAAGAAATAGACGAGGCATGTTCAGAAAAGGACAAGTTCACCAAAGCCACAAGTGTGAAAGAAGCCAACACAAAGCTGTTGAATGTCATCACTACAGCTGATGTTGTGAACATATTCAAGACTTGGGAAACAGAACAATCCAAAAAAGCCATGTTCAAGTCCTTGATGAATTACCTGCATCGAGTGGAGACAATTCTGTTCTTTGTGGAAGCTTCTCGGGACGCAGATCTCAAACTCCACCTCGAATCTGGTGAGGCACTCAGCAAGCTATTTTTCTCCATGGATCGTATCAAATACAAACGTCTTTGGCCGCGATACATAGCAGATATGTATGACCTGAGGAAGACGCATCCGGCCACATACAGGGAACTCGAGAATGGAAATATCTCAGTAACGAAATCTAGCATCCCCTTTGTATCAATCGGTGCAGACCACGCTTGTGAACAGGAAAACAGAGCAATGAAGGTTCATTCTGGACTTCCAGGCATCTCCAATAATGCCAATGCAAGGCAGAGATTCTTTATGGCCTCTCCAGAATTGTCACGGCTGACCAGAGAATTCAAAGATCAGTTCGACACCAAAACAGACAAAGTGACAGAACACCACGAACTTAGTCCGAGGGCAGTGAATCTGAACAATACAGCGGTTGAAAAGATCAAGGCTGCTATCATGAGTCATGGCAATCCATTTACCACAGAAGGAAATAGCATATACAACTTGATCACACATGCCTATGTCCCAGAGGAGCACACGTCACAAATCCTGAATATCGACAACATTGGTCAACACTTGTACGAAGAGTATGTTGACGAAAGAATCAACGGAACAGTCAGCTTATTTGCACCCGTGAAAAAAGAAAACAACACGATGTACTTGTCTCGTGTGAAGAAGACCAAGATCATGCTCAGGGACAAGTCAGTCGACTTGAAGGAAACAAAAGACTTGTATGGAAGGCTGATGATATTGACAAAATCAAGCCGTGATGTTGACCAGAAAGACGCAATAGGCAACTACGAATTCACCCTTACACCTCGCGCCTTGTTCGCACCAAACGGTGACCTGCTTCCTTGCCTTGACAAGTCAAAGTTAATCCATCTCCTTGTGAAACATGGAGACTTAGCTCCGGGTGACTTAGCTCCGACCTCAAGTCCTCAAGCTCAAGTCCATAACTCTGCAGCTATGAAAATAGCAGTAGTCGACGCCATGGTTCTTGTACAGAAATTGTCGACAAAACCAGCTGCAACAGTAACCGTTGAAGATCTCAGTGTCAGCTTTAATACCAGATTGATGTCACTGACAAGACATTTTGACGAAGTTATCCTCGTGTTTGATACTTACAAGGCCGATTCGTTGAAGCAAAGCACAAGACAAAAAAGACGAGGGGGGCACAATCCAGTCCAGTACCAAGTGAAGGACAATACCAAGATCCAACACATCACCATGAAGCGGTTCTTGTCACACGATCAGACAAAGTCAGATTTGGCAGAATATCTGGTTGAGAAAACGTTGGAGTACAACAGAGATGCCTCCAAGCTGATAATTATATGTGCAGCAGGAAAGGCCAAGAGTAACAAAGGCGTGCATTTTGAAGACAATAATCATGAGGAGGCAGACACTCTGATGATTCACCAAGCAGTGCTGGCAACTCGCCGCAATCCCAACGCAGAACAGCTTACCTTCTTCTCTCCTGATACGGATGTCCTGGTCTTGGTCATAGCTAACTATGATGTTCTGCTCAAAAACACTGCTCTCTCCCTTGTGTCGGGCCTTGTGCAAGTACAACCAATCTGGAACAATCTTGGCGTCGAAAAGGCCAAGGCATTGCCAGCATTCCACACATTCACAGGAGCAGACAATACTGGACGGTTTTCGCGAATAGGCAAAACAACATGGTTTGAAGCTTTCGTCAGAGCCGATAGTGACGTGATACAGGCCATGAGAATGCTCGGTGATGCTGCAGATGTGACCGCAGATCAGATGTCCAACTTGGCAAGATTTGTATGTGCAGTGTACGTACCAAAGGGAATATGTATCAACAGCATTCCGGAGTTGCGCTGGTACCTCTTCTGTAAACACATGACTGAAAGTCACAAGTTACCTCCAACGCTAGGGGCTCTAAATCAGCATGTTGATCGTGTACATCTTCAGGCAAGGGTATGGGCTCAGGCTACTATCGCACATCAAGTGTTCCTGGATCCACAGCAACATGGCTACTTCAAGGACAACGATGGGGAATTGAAACCACTAATGACAGATGTACCACCAGCACCGAAAGCAATACTTGAGATGGTCAGATGTCAGTGCAAAGGAGACTGCTCATCGAGACGGTGTTCGTGCCGTGCCAATGACTTGGCATGCACAGACTTGTGTTTGTGCAGCTCCGAATGTGAAAACGACGATGACTGTCAACCTGTTCTCTGCTCTGACGACAGTGATGAGGACATTTGAAAACCTATGAGGACAAAATGTTGATGAATGTTGACAAAGATAAAATTTCATCTATGGGAAATATTCTATGTTCAAATAAAAGTAATTATTACATGTATAATTATGGATTGTATAGCCTCATCTCTATATACTTACCTCTTGAATACATAAATCACCTGTTTAGGATATATGAGGGATGTGGTTTCATAATTATGATCCGTGTGCCACAATGTAGCGAAACATCACTCAATGTGGTATACATATTCAGAAAAAAACATGTTTCCTGAAAGTGGCCATCTTGAAAATCCGCTGTAGGCTGCCACCTGGTATCCCAGGGTAGGTGTAGATTATTTTAGATGGCTTCATGTGATTCCTCATCCCCAAAAATGTGGGTATAGGTGTTGGAATCAGCACTCTAGGTGGTTCGGATGTTGAGATATCGCGAAAAATAGGTTTCCGATGGTGGCCATTTTGAAAATCCAATATGGCCGCCAAAGAAAAATTTGCGCAAATGGAAACATGGTTTTTCGGATTCCTGGTGCTATCAGCTTTCCAAAAATGTATAGTTTTGCTAATCTCCACAAAAAAAGAACGAAATTACATAACAAACCTGACTACATTGTTAACAGCTCAGATCGTGGATTGCTATCCGCTCAGCATATCCCATCAATATCCGTGGTTCGAGCGGGAGTTATTCCCTCGTTCCCGGTCGGCGTTAGTACTTAGGTAGTAGCGAATCCCTAGGCCTAACAAACCCTACCTAACGCCGTGCCGGGAAGGACGTTATAACTTCCAGGGCTCACGTCGGCCAGATAAAAAGACAAGGGGATTAATCACCCCTTGATAAGGGGAGAGCCGACGTCGGAGATCCGTAACAATATATATAGTCCTGTCCGCAGCTTTTGCCCCCGAGCCGAGGATGGATGTGCCAAACCAGCTTTAACTCCCGAGGCGATCCAATTATGCTGGTTATTGCGCGCGCGGGACCAAAGAACCACAAAGCGTTTATTCTCACGAACAAACAGGTTTATTCCAAAATTGATCCAATAACCACAAAACAAAAATGTACCAATAATTATTTACAATAAAATAAGGCACAGAATGAGAATAAATAAAAAAGTCCCGAGGTAAAAATACTACGGCGAGGAACCTCCATACAGACACAAAAACACACACAGGGTGAGATAAGAAAAGACACTCCGGCACTCAGCTCGACCAAATGGATCATGTGGTAAGTCAGCAGCCGTAGAAGGCTGAAGCCACACAGGCGGGAAGCCTGGCAAAATGGTGGCAATGTCGAACGCTGTGGGCACCCGTTATCGAGGCGAGTTGCGTAGACGGCGGCCCTCTTTCTCCAGTCTCTTAAAGTTTCACAATCCTTTTTTGTGTGATAACACCTGGAATAACAAATCCTCCTCTTGGGGAAGGACATCATGGCCTTCAGCACCGCAGTGACGGTAGCATAAGCGCACGCACGCACACACACACACACACACACACACACACACACACACACACACACACACACACACACACACACACACACACACACACACACCTGTCAGACTCTCCAACCTTCTTTCTCTCTTGCTCTTTCACTCTCTATAGCCTCGCTTTTTGATCGGGCTGCGGTACACGGGGGAGGGCGGGGGGGGGGGGGGGTGTATTTACACACACACACACACACACACACACACACACACACACACACACACACACACACACACACACACACACCTCCATGCACTGTATTTGAGATGTGTCCCACCAATGGCTACATGAAAACCAATGCTGAGTGTTATTTCTGTTCAACTTTAAGTGGTGTTTGTTGTATTTTGTTTCCACAGATGAATGTCTCACCAAGTATGGGAATGCGAATGCCTGGCGGTATTGCACCAAAGTGTTTGATATGTTGACTGTTGCAGCTGTAAGTCTCACCTTCAACATGAATCTACCTTCTTGATCGTCTTGGTTTCTTTTTCCTCCCTTCCATTTTCTTTCGCTTTTTTGTTTGTTCGCTCCACCTTAATCCTAATCTTGTCCAACCTTCTTTTCTTTCATGCTATTCATGCTGAAGTCTCGTTTTGACAAGTTTGTGCCCGAATGGCTTTTCTTTATCAGACTTTCCACCCCCATCACCTTTTGCTTGGTAAAAGTGATCTGAGGCGGGGTAAGACTGAGCATTTATTGCTGGATCGTGTCACTTTGGCCGTTTATCATGATGTTGATTATCGTTTGGAAGTGTCGCTCTATCATTCGCGTCCTTTTGGTGAAATGGTACCTGCCCAGACACCGGATGTGTTTCGCTGGATTAGCAACAGCATTCTGACGAGCCAGAGACGCATTCATTTTCGTATTTGATATTGGAATGGTTTTACACCGTAATCTTTACAGATTCTTAGCATTTCCAGCAACCACCACAAAGAAGTGCTTCCAATGATTGATTTCCCACTACCAATCCCATTGAACGTTGTTTGTTTTCCTGGTTGGTTTTGTGCCGCATGTGTTTATATAAAGCATGGCGACCTATGCAAATGTGCTATTGATGTAACACTCCTGTATTGTAAAATGCAGATTTTGTTTTTAAAACGGATATGATATAATTTTGCACAGCGCTGAGGGAAATGCTTTTTCATCACCATTAATGATCTTCAATCCACCATTACAAACCATCCTGTGTGGCAGAAGGACATGTTTATTAAAATATAGCAAATCTCCACACTAAACACACTTAAACCGCTCACCTTGCCAAAACATTGCTGTTTTCATTTTAACCGGAATGCTAAGTTTGTTCAGTGTTTGTACAATATTTAGTATTATTTATTTGTTGCACGTTTGATGACAGTTTAAATGTCGGTTGTGAATTGAAACGTTCATAACAAATCTACGCTTTGCATGTACCTCATTTACGGAAGTGCTCATTAACAGGTGAAACACTTTAAATCGACAATGTGAAGCAGAGATCTCATCAACCAATCGGTCAATGTAATAATCTTTTTAAACAGTACTGAACAGCGTAGCATTGGCAGCGATCAAGGTCACATGGCACACTAAATGTGCCAGACTTTGCGTATTTTCACCATGACACACTAAATGTGCCAAACTTTGGGTATTTTCACCATGGCACACTGAATGTGCCAAACTTTGCGTGTTTTCACCATGGCACACTAAATGTGCCAAACTTTGTGTATTTTCACCATGGCACACTAAATGTGCCAAACTTTGCGTATTTTCACCATGGCACACAAAATGCCCCAAACTTTGCATATTTTCACCACTAGCAACGGTACCTGCCCTATGGGCGGGCTTCAGTTGGGAGGCCCAAATGAAAAGGCAAAATATCAGAAATTGAATGTTTTTTTTATTTTAAACGATTCATATAAACATCCGTTGAATCATATCACACGCAAATCATCAAAATCTAAACGATCTTACTATAATTCACCAAATGTCCCACAATGATCGATACACTGTGATCGTGATTCGTGATCGATAATCCTGATCGATAATCGTGTTCACAATCGCTATGTCGTATGTACTCCCGATACGTGTTTCCTTCAGTTGAAATGGGTTAGAATTCTCCCAAGCAGGGATTCAACCCGTGTCCTTATAAAAGGACTTTGTCCGAGGTCACCAAATTTGATCGGTGCAGCTGTGCAGCGATCGGTGCAGCCGTTTGTGCGGCACCCGGGAAAACAACATCGTCACAATGAGAACTATGAACGTTATGCGAACGTGAATGTTATCCGGGAGTCCAAACCTGAGAATGTTGGAGACCAACGCTGAAATTGGGAAAACTAAATGGCCTATTTTACTCCCAGGGGTCCCAGGATTACCCACCCAAAATATCTTTGCGATCGGTTCAGCAGTTTTTATGGTGCCGTCGAACAGACAGATGGACATTTGGTGAATTATAGTAAGATGGTACAGTAAATGCCCCAACTTTGCGTATTTTCACCATGGCACACTAAATGCCCCAAACTTTGCGTATTTTCACCATGCCACACTAAATGTGCCAAACTTTGCGTATTTTCACCATGGCACACTAAATGTGCCAAACTTTGCGTATTTTCACCATGGCACACTAAATGTGCCAAACTTTGCGTATTTTCACCATGGCACACTGAATGTGCCAAACTTTGCGTATTTTCACCATGGCACACTAAATGTGTCAAACTTTGCGTATTTTCACCATGGCACACTAAATGTGCCAAACTTTGCGTATTTTCACCATGGCACACTGAATGTGCCAAACTTTGCGTATTTTCACCATGGCACACTAAATGTGCCAAACTTTGCGTATTTTCACCATGGCACACTGAATGTGCCAAACTTTGCGTATTTTCACCATGGCACACTAAATGTGCCAAACTTTGCGTATTTTCACCATGGCACACTAAATGTGCCAAACTTTGCGTATTTTCACCATGGCACACTGAATGTGCCAAACTTTGCGTATTTTCACCATGGCACACTAAATGTGCCGATCTTAGCGTATTTTCACCAAATATATGTTAAGCTGTTTTCCTTCATTCTCCACTGGCCCTTTGTCTGTGTCAATCTGGTGAATAAAGTCCTACATGCGAGCACGTTGCTGTGAGGAACTTGGCCCGTCATACATTGTGAACTTGGTCCTGTTCGTTGATTTTGCTGCAATTCCAATATGAGAATGCTTGGAGTATATGCAGGGTATGCAAATTGACGAGGTTTCGATTTCAGAGCAGGGGTCACACAAAATTTGATGTGTTCATGGCATGTTGAAGAACGCTGAACGACACTTTGACATAACGTTGTAGCTCGGCGCATTCCAGCAATAAGTCAACAGTATTACGTCATCCTCAGGCTCATGGTGGAACTTGTCCATAAATTGTGTGAAGGACAAGATGATATTAACACTGTGGACAGATGCCCTCCATATACCATACGCTGTTTGAACCTGGAGGTTCAGTACATTGTGTGAACACAGCATCATGAGCAAGAGCACCGGAACTGGCAGTGGGGGCACGTGGCCCACTAAAACATTTGGGGGGTTCTTTTTTGCCACACCCTCCCCCCCACATTCCCCCCCCCAAAGAAGAGAGAGTGGGGGAGGGGAGAGGAGAGAAATAGATCATTAAAAATAAAAATCCAAAGTTCTCAAAGATTAGAGAGAATCTCAAAGATTAGAGATTAGAAAGGCACTCTTTGTGCAAGATAATATATATTTTTTAACCTTTTGGGGGGTTCTTTTTTGCCACACCCTCCCCCCCCCCCCCCTACCACCACCCCCCCAAAGAAGAGAGAATTCGAGTGGGAAAGGCACTCTTTGTACAAGATAAAGTATTTTATTTTATTTTCCGTAATAGAATGGGTGCAGTTTTAACAGAGAAAAGTGACCTTTTGGGGGGGGGGGGGGGGGGGGGGGGGAAGGTGCCCATTATCATATGGAAAGGCACCCTTTCTTGGTGAAAAAGCACCGTTTGTCATCACAATGTTCTTTTCATTATTTAAACCCCCATTCCTGAAATCCGGTGTGCCTGCTCATGAGCAATGTGCTCAGCCAAATTGGCCGTTTTGTGTTATAATTTTGTGTAATGCATCACAATGTACCTTCGTTGTGCGATACCAATGTTTGTTTTACCATTTTCCTCCCATGTTGTGCAAGCTCATTGATGAGCAGATTCTCTGTGTCCACGGTGGCCTCTCTCCAGACATCAAAACACTCGATCAGATCCGCACCATCGAGCGGAACATCGAAATCCCTCACAAAGGCGCATTCTGCGACCTTGTGTGGTCGGATCCGGAGGACGTCGACACGTGGGCCATCAGCCCTCGAGGTGCAGGCTGGCTCTTTGGAGCGAAGGTTACGAATGAGGTAGGTGTGCGAGACCTTAGTTCTGAGACAAAGATCCGCCGGTGAGGAAGTTTTAAACCCGTGGTTTGTTTACCACGTGGTAATTGTGCATGTCATGCTCGCTCTTTGCCCAAGCAGAAGGTTTTCTTCTTCAGTTAAAGTGACACAGATTCTCAGATCATTGTTAAACTTAATGGTGATCGAGCACATTCAGTATTTGTTGTCGACGAGCTAACACGACCTTCTCACCGTGCCCCTTGTTGCTCGTCTAGTTTGTTCATATCAACAACTTGAAGCTCATATGCCGGGCACACCAGCTGGTACATGAAGGCTACAAGTTCATGTTCGACGAGAAGCTCGTGACGGTGTGGTCAGCACCAAACTACTGCTATCGCTGCGGAAACATTGCCTCTATCATGGTGTTCCTGGACTCGAACACGAGGGAACTTCGTCTTTTCCGTGCTGTGCCAGACTCTGAAAGAATCATTCCACCCAGAACCACCACTCCTTACTTCCTGTAACTCCATCCGTTCCCGTCGTTGTGCCACTTGAATTTTTATCATCGAGTGGTTTGTGTGTGTTCGAGTTGACGGTCTGGGAATGGTTTTTCTTTTGTTTTTGTTTTTTTAACCTTCTTGACCCATGTTGCCATGCTTATTCCTCCGTAATATTCAACACCCGGAACACCTCGTCAACATTTTTACGAATTGTATGTTATAAACACTGTTAAACTTTACTTGTTTAAGGTTTATTCTCCTTGTACAGACCGTCATGCTGCTCAAGCTTTGCACTTTTCCGCTCCTCCGTGCCACCCGCAGTAATCCACGAGTATCGTTTTCAATATCCGCTCCTTATTCCTCGGTGCTCCACGGCGTGTATGAAGCAGCAGGATGAGTATCTGATTTCGGGCATCCGTTCACCCAATATAAATGAAATATTAATTTGAACACATTTGTTGATGATGCACACCACCATGATGGTATGGCTGATTTCAGGGTGACTTGGGACATCATTATTTCCCTCCATGAGTGGTCGCCATGTGGTTGGGAAGACAAGGTGGTGGTTGCATTTCTGTATGTGGGTAAGGAAGAGATCAACTTGAGTTCACATTGCCATCATTTCTGAGACATCTGTTGACGATCCTGCAAAGTCAATATAATTTGTTTACATTGGTTCATGGGATTTCATACCTGTGCTGGCAATAGACAAGGAATTGTGGGTGAAGATTCCACATCATCTCCTTTACAGCAAATGAGGTTCGCGCTTCACTCTCTTGCACGTCTCCACTTCTTTCTCTCATATTTCCTCAGCTCTAATATTTTACCCACCGAGAAGTCAGGGTTGGCTTTATCCACCATCGGACCGACAAGTTTATTCTTCCTGTACATGCCACCACTTTGGTAGTGCCACTCGTTTCACTATTGCTTTGGGCAAGCACATTGTTGGCTTTGCAATGGTATACAATGATAATAAACCTGTTTATAAATGCATCTTCAATAACGGACCCAAATGTACCGTTTTGCAATAAGCTTATTTATTTTGTTTCCATTGTTAGCATACCTGCACCAACAAGGCCTCAGGATGCATCTGTGGTTCTAATAACTGTTGTTTTTGCTCCCATCTGTGGCACTGTTCAAATGCTTAAACAGGACACGCCTCTCGTAAGCTTGCAAGTGGTCGGCACCTGTGATTAGCTCACGGTCCATGGCGGTGTTCAGGCTGGTATCACGAGGCATCGTGCAGCTGCCATAGTCACTTGTAAACTGTTGAGATTTCCCATAAAATATTGTCTGCAAACAGGGATGTCATGGTTCGTTCGGTCAATACTTGGTCACAAATTGTATTTGACTAACAAATTGTACACTTACAGCAGTTTTCAACTCATTCCGTCCAGTGGTTCATGAGTGCATAGAGGACAAACAAACATACGCTGCTGGAATTATCTACACTGTAGTTTGATTCTCCGTAGCTGTCTCATACCATCCTGATTTTTGTTTATAATATCTAAGCACACACGCTTAAATGAAGAACAAATAATAATTGGTTACTGTGCAAGTTCAGATGCAGGTGCAACATGCTATACATGATACACATGCTACAATCTACATGCTATTTCACCGTTACATGCTGTACATGATACACGTGCTACATGCTGTTTCACCGTTACATGCTATACATGATACACGTGCTACACATACTATACATATATGTGCTCTATGCTATTTCACTGTTACATGATATTTCACTGTTGCATGCTACACATGATACACATGATACACATGCTACACATACTATTCATAATACACATGCTATGCATGCTACATTCTCTACATTATACATGCTATGCTATATATGCTACACAGTAATACATGCTATATCTAAATATATAAAGTTCTTTCTGACCACTGACTGACCGATAAATTAATGTTTGGTACCTTCCGGGTGTCATAAAGCTGAAATTTGGCATGCCGATGGACATCGAAGTCAGTACACCGGGAAAAAATCTTGGAACCATCATAAAGCGTCCGTAAGTTTAAATTAACGTAAAAAACAAACGTGTCCAGAGAAGAACCTCGATCAATATCTAGCATTTGAAAGATGTAATTTATACAACTGCAAACTGTGAAATAAGTCTCAATGAAAGTTCTTGTAAAAAAAACAAAAAACTGCAAACCGGTCTTAAAAAAAAAAAAACCTATACAGCAGGAGATTGTTGATGCTTGTCTATAATCCTAAAGCTTGCATTTATTATGTGCGTATTGCTTGCAAGGTGTAAGCATACTCCACTGGTATGTCTATATACATATACATGTTCATGGCAAAAATGCCAGGGGCATAGAAAAGGTCCCTTTATATGGAATGTGGCAAAGTATAGAAAAGAAGGGACATTCTAAGCTTGTGGAAAATCTCGAACAATACAAAATATGGGACATTCAAAAAATAT
This sequence comes from Myxine glutinosa, assembly GCF_964187855.1. Lineage (NCBI taxonomy): Eukaryota > Metazoa > Chordata > Myxini > Myxiniformes > Myxinidae > Myxine > Myxine glutinosa. The sequence goes on along the minus strand of NC_136273.1, from coordinate 3,721,653 downwards.
CGTGTGCATGCCGGTCTACCCTCGTGTTCTTAGGAGGAACCAAGTAATGCTCTCGAAAAGTTCATATAAAGGGGTGCTACTTGCCTTTTCTTGAGGTGTGTGTGTGTGTGTGTGTGTGTGTGTGTGTGTGTGTGTGTGTGTGTGTGTGTGTGTGTGTGTGTGTGTGTGTGTGTGTGTGTGTGTGTGTGTGTGTGTGTGTGTGCGCGCGCGCGCGCGTGTTTTCATTCGTTCGTCCGTCTTTGGTCACTTGATAAAGTAATCAATCAAGAGTGTAGGATACACCAATTGGAATGGTTCCAGATAAGTTGCAAGGAAAGATTAGAGAGCACAGAGTTGTTGCCATAGCATGTTTGATTACATGAAGACATGATCACATGTATGCATTTTACTTATGTAAGAAGATTGATTTAATGGACATAAGCAGTGTTTCAGGTATAGAAGTTGAGAGTACAGATTTAGGAAAAATAACTGGGCCCAAGATAAAACAAGGTGTTGTTAGGTGATGGTGGGGAAGGTTTGTCCATCTTATTTCCTTGTCGCTGGCACGTTCATCCAACTGAAACCGTTGTCCTGATGTAGGATCAGTAGACACCACACTTTGGACAGTGATGTAAAACCAGTCCAGTTTATATTTTCACTTTCGGGGTTAAACCTCAAGAGTCGGCCATTGTGTACTGCCAACCTGGCTAAATTCCCCCTTACGGATTGAAAGGCCACGTGACATGCCTGTACAAGCACCAAAACTCGTGAGAATCCTACAGATAGCAGTAATAGCCATTTATTTTTATGCTCGCACGCATGTCAGGTGTGCTTTAAGTGCACGACGCCCTCATGTAATGCCAGTTGAGTGGTTCATCTTCATTGCCCTTCTGCTGCGCCATCGGCATCTGCATCAGTGTTAAATGTACATTCAAGTTTGGTGATGCGGTTCTTTGTGGAAGGTGAATGAAGGCCGCATATGTACGGGGGTTCTCACAAAGTTTCTGTCACGACACTCAAACCACAAATATGAGCAACAACACCATTGACAAACTTTGTTCAGGTTACATTTCTCGCGTTATGTAGATATTGCATCTGTTAAAATGTTGGGATTTTGACCCATTCCCCTCCAGCTCCCCCTCCCATATTTATTGTCCCCCGTCGCACCGCGGAGCGAAAGGGGGACTATGGTTTTCCCCTCCGTCCGTGTGTCCGTCCGTCCATGCGTCGGTGTGTACGTGTGGGCGTGCGTGCGTAAGCGAAGGACCGAATTCTAATTTGGTGTATGTGTGCAACCCACGTCAAAATCCAAGATGGCCGCCGCCATGTATGTCTGACGCCATGTATGTCTGAACCTTGTGAGTGGAATATCTTGAAAAATAAGTGAAGTACCAACTTCTAATCTGGTGTGTGGGTGTATCTAGGCATAAGGAAGAACGCTATTGAAAATTGGGTCGCCACATCAAAATCCAAGATGGCCACCGCCAGGTATGTCTGACGCCATGTATGTCTGAACCTTGTGAGCGGAATATCTTGAAAAATAAGCGAAGTACCAAGTTCTAATCTGGTGTGTCGGTGTATCGAGGCATAAGGAAGAACGCTATTGAAAATTGGGTCGCTACGTCAAAATCCAAGATGGCCGCCACCATATATATGTCTGAAACTTGAGCGAAATATCTTGAAAAATAAACGAACTACTAACTTCTAATCTGGTGTGTGGGTGTATCTATGCATAAGGGAGAACGCTATTGAAAATTGGGTCGCCACGTCAAAATCCAAGATGGCCGCCTTGCGTCTTCCACTTTGTCAACTCACATCACCAACGACGGGGGACCTCGGCATAACGCTTGTTTTCATAGTCCTAGGAGTAATGAAAGGAGGCTCACTTAAATACTCTGCAAATGTGTATTTGTATGTTGCCACCTGGTGTGAGCTGGTATTACAATTACGACAGCAATAAAATATACCACAGATATCTTAAAATTGGGGAAATTATTAGATTTTGACAAAGGCTGGCACCAGGGTTCATATGTCGACCCGGCTATACTTGGGTTCAGATGTCGACCCGGCTATGCTTGGGTTCAGATGTTGACCTGGCTATGCTTGGGTTCAGATGTTGACCCGGCTATGCTTGGGTTCAGATGTCGACCCGGCTATGTTTGGGTTCAGATGTCGACCCGGCTGTGCTTGGGTTCAGATGCGGACCCGGCTATGCTTGGGTTCAGATGTTGTCCTGGCTATGCTTGGGTTCAGATATCGACCCGGCTATGCTTGGGTTCAGATATTGACTCGGATGTGCTTGGGTTCAGATATTGCCCCGGCTATGCTTGGGTTCAGATGTTACCCTGGTTCTGCTTGGGTTCAGATGCTGACCCGGCTATGCTTGGGTTCAGATATTGCCCCGGCTATGCTTGGGTTCAGATGTTACCCTGGTTCTGCTTGGGTTCAGATGCGGACCCGGCTCGGCTTGGGTTCAGATATTGACCCGGCTATGCTTGGGTTCAGATATTGCCCCGGCTATGCTTGGGTTCAGATATTGCCCCGGCTATGCTTGGGTTCAGATGTCGATCCGGCTATGCTTGGGTTCAGTTGTCGATCCGGCTATGCTTGGGTTCAGATGTTGACTCGGCTATGTTTGGGTTCAGATGTCGACCCGGCTATGCTTGGGTTCAGATGTCGACCTGGCTATGCTTGGGTTCAGATATTGACCCGGCTATGCATGGGTTCAGATGTTGCCCCGGCTATGCTTGGGTTCAGATGTTGACCCGGCTATGCTTGGGTTCAGATGTTGACCCGGCTATGCTTGGGTTCAGATGTCGACCCGGCTATGCTTGGGTTCAGATGTCGACCCGGCTATGCTTGGGTTCAGATATCGACCCGGCTGTGCTTGGGTTCAGATATCGCCCCAGCTATGCTTAGGTTCAGATGCGACCCGGCTATACTTGGGTTCAGATATTGACCCGGCTCTGCTTGGGTTCAGATGCGAACCGGCTATACTTGGGTTCAGATATTGACCCGGCTCTGCTTGGGTTCAGATATTGACCCGGCTGTGCTTGGGTTCAGATGTTGCCCTGGTTCTGCTTGGGTTCAGATGCGGACCTGGCTGTGCTTGGGTTCAGATGTTGCCCTGGTTCTGCTTGGGTTCAGATGCGGACCCGGCTATGCTTGGGTTCAGATATTGCCCCGGCTATGCTTGGGTTCAGATATTGCCCCGGCTATGCTGGGGTTCAGATATTGCCCCGGCTATGCTTGGGTTCAGATATTGCCCTGGCTATGCTTGGATTCAGATATTGCCCCGGCTATGCTTGGGTTCAGATATTTCCCCGGCTATGCTTGGGTTCAGATATTGCCCCGGCTATGCTTGGGTTCAGATATTGCCCCGGCTATGCTTGGGTTCAGATATTGACCCGGCTATGCTTGGGTTCAGATGTTGCCCTGGTTCTGCTTGGGTTCAGATATTGCCCCGGCTATGCTTGGGTTCAGATATTGACCCGGCTATGCTTGGGTTCAGATGTTGTCCTGGCTATGCTTGGGTTCAGATATCGACCCGGCTATGCTTGGGTTCAGATATTGACCCGGCTGTGCTTGGGTTCAGATATTGCCCCGGCTATGCTTGGGTTCAGATATTGCCCCGGCTATGCTTGGGTTCAGATGTTACCCTGGTTCTGCTTGGGTTCAGATATTGACCCGGCTATGCTTGGGTTCAGATGTTGCACTGGTTCTGCTTGGGTTCAGATGCGGACCCGGTAATGCTTGGGTTCAGATATTGCCCCGGCTATGCTTGGGTTCAGATGTCGATCCGGCTATGCTTGGGTTCAGATATTGACCCGGCTATGCTTGGGTTCAGATGTTGTCCTGGCTATGCTTGGGTTCAGATATCGACCCGGCTATGCTTGGGTTCAGATATTGCCCCGGCTATGCTTGGGTTCAGATATTGACCCGGCTATGCTTGGGTTCAGATGTTGCCCTGGTTCTGCTTGGGTTCAGATATTGCCCCGGCTATGCTTGGGTTCAGATATTGACCCGGCTATGCTTGGGTTCAGATGTTGCACTGGTTCTGCTTGGGTTCAGATGCGGACCCGGTAATGCTTGGGTTCAGATATTGCCCCGGCTCTGCTTGGGTTCAGATGCAGACCCGGCTTTGCTTGAGTTCAGATTTTGCCCCGGCTATGCTTGGGTTCAGATGCGGACCCGGCTATGCTTGGGTTCAGATGCGGACCCGGCTATGCTTGGGTTCAGATATTGACACAGCTACGCTTGGGTTCAGATATTGACCCGGCTGTGCTTGGGTTCAGATGTTGCCCTGGTTCTGCTTGGGTTCAGATGCGGACCCGGCTGTGCTTGGGTTCAGATATTGCCCGACTATGCTTGGGTTCAGATGTTACCCTGGTTCTGCTTGGGTTCAGATGCGGACCCGGCTATGCTTGGGTTCAGATATTGACCCAGCTACGCTTGGGTTCAGATATTGCCCGGCTGTGCTTGGGTTCAGATGTTGCCCTGGTCTGCTTGGGTTCAGATACGGACCCGGCTGTGCTTGGGTTCAGATATTGCCCCGGCTATGCTTGGGTTCAGATATTGCCCGGCTATGCTTGGGTTCAGATATTGCCCGGCTATGCTTGGGTTCAGATATTGCCCGGCTATGCTTGGGTTCAGATATTGCCCCGGCTATGCTTGGGTTCAGATATTGACACAGCTACGCTTGGGTTCAGATATTGACCCGGCTGTGCTTGGGTTCAGATGTTGCCCTGGTTCTGCTTGGGTTCAGATGCGGACCCGGCTGTGCTTGGGTTCAGATATTGCCCGACTATGCTTGGGTTCAGATGTTACCCTGGTTCTGCTTGGGTTCAGATGCGGACCCGGCTATGCTTGGGTTCAGATATTGACCCAGCTACGCTTGGGTTCAGATATTGCCCGGCTGTGCTTGGGTTCAGATGTTGCCCTGGTCTGCTTGGGTTCAGATACGGACCCGGCTGTGCTTGGGTTCAGATATTGCCCCGGCTATGCTTGGGTTCAGATATTGCCCGGCTATGCTTGGGTTCAGATATTGCCCGGCTATGCTTGGGTTCAGATATTGCCCGGCTATGCTTGGGTTCAGATATTGCCCCGGCTATGCTTGGGTTCAGATACGGACCCGGCTGTGCTTGGGTTCAGATATTGCCCCGGCTATGCTTGGGTTCAGATATTGCCCGGCTATGCTTGGGTTCAGATATTGTCCCGGCTATGCTTGGGTTCAGATATTGCCCCGGCTATGCTTGGGGCTCCAGCATGCGCCAGCTCCAGCATGAGCCGCCATTGTTATTCATTCTGTCAAACCATATTGAGCACTTTTGTTGGTTGGTCGGTTTTTGATTCGTTTCACATTTGGAATAGAAATTTCTAATTGAATGTTTCAGAAGGATATTAATTAAAATCTCGATGTGCTTCATCCACAGAGTTGTTAACGCAATGGAAATTCCCTTGTTAACGTCTCCCAAGAAGAATTGCACTGTGGAATGTTTGCAGCGCAGAGGTCAATGTTGTCTATCTTGTTGTGTGCAAGCCAACACATAGGTCAGGGATTTAGAACATGGTCAGAGTACCAGAACATAGTTACGTAATGACCTGCTCTTCTTGAAAGCCTCTGGATGTTTAAAATGCCCAAATGAAGGTGAGCGTATTGGAGAGGCGGTGTAAGGTAGTGTATCCCCAAAGGATGGTGATGGCCTACTCGTTGATGCAGAAAACTCGGATGACACTTTGTTGCTGTAACAGGTAACGTTTTCGATCTGAACAGGTATGTCACATGACAGGTGGTATTAAATGGCCGAGCGGTAATCAAGTCACGTGCTACGATCCTTTCTGGAGCCCAATCTTTCGATCGACCGATCCCTTACCTGCCATATGGCACCTGTGTTGGGAATCAACCCCTACCTAATGGATTACTCCATAGCCAGGTGTGCGATCTCTGATGGGAGGGAAGAAAGGTGGGATGGGGTAGACGGTAGAACGATGCAATGAGTAATCATTAAAAGGTACAGTGAGTATTCCCACCTGTTGATCGAGTGTCGATGTTGGAGTTTGTCCATAGGTTTGGTTCGATGTCTCGTTCACCTTGTTTCTACTTCTGTTGCTGTTTGAAAAATGCATTTCATCGTTTACAAAACGTCAATTGGTACATTTTAAAATTCACAAAAACATTATGGTGGTGAAAAGGAACAACAACAATTACAAAAAGCATCTAACATAAAGGTGTGTGTGTGTGTGTATACGTACGTGTCTGTGTTTGTACGTGTGTACGTACGTGTGTGTACGTACGTGTTTGTGTGTGTACGTACGTGTTTGTGTGTGTGCGTGTGTACGTACGTGTCTGTGTTTGTACGTGTATGTGTGTACGTACGTGTTTGTGTGTGTGCGTGTACGTACGTGTCTGTGTTTGTACGTGTGTGTGTACGTACGTGTTTGTGTTTGTACGTCTGTGTGTGTGTACGTACGTGTCTGTGTTTGTACGTGTGTGTGTGTACGTACGTGTCTGTGTGTGTACGTACGTGTCTGTGTTTGTACGTGGTTTGTGTGTGTACGTACGTGTTTGTGTTTGTACGTGTGTGGCTGTGTATGTGTCGTGGTTTTTTGGAGTGCTACTGGAGCTTTCTGATGTGGAAAGTGATGCCTCAAAATGATTTTGATCTGAGTTGATTATTAACTATAAATAATCTGGAATAATTTGTGGGAGTTCGATTTGACTCCCACCTGTGGTGAGGTGTTTTCAAGAGAAGGTGAGTTATCACCTGCATCTTGTTTCAAATTTGTTTTATCATATGTTTTAATTCTCAGAGGTAATAAATGCTGTTTTAAAGACGATGGTAAATTTTGAATGATGGTATCTTCCACTTGTTTTTAATGAACACATCTCATGACACCAATCATTATAATCTTCAACATGTATTGCTGGTTCCAGCTCCCGGTTCTGTCGACGTACTAAGGGGTGCTGGTGGTGAAGTCCCCGGTTCCCCTCAGACACCGGGTCCACAGGCCGCCGGCCGCGACTAAACTCGCGATCGATGGGTTGCTAAGCAACTTCAAATGCCAATCCCCCAACCACGGGTGAAGGGTTATTGGTCACGACCCAAATACATTCAAGACCACGTGGTTAGAAAGACCGGGAAATGAACCTCCGCGTTCCCACCTTATGGTGCGCCGAGCGGATCGCACGGTGTGGGTCGCGGCGTTAACCTGCGTGATATACGGACCTGATTGAGCAACCGGATTTGGTTTCGAACAATGCTGGGCCAATGGGAGAAAAGACGTACACGAACAGGTTTGAAAGGAAAACAAAATGTACACGTTTTATTTACAAGAAGCACAGATAAAGGACGAGAGGCAGGCTTATCAATTCTTACCTAGCCTAAATCCCAACAGGCGCCTTGCACACACACACGGGGGAATGAATCACACAAGTTAAACTCATACCGAGCAACGTGCAGCCGCGGACTTGGGTTCGCCAGCTTCCGCGTGCATTTCACGGCCTGTTCAGGATGCGCGGCTTGAAGGAGGTCTGCAGGACGAACGACGATCCAGGACGGATGAATTCAGCGCAGGAAGGACGAACCAGCACGTCGGACAGCCAGCTCAACGGTCGACAATGAGGGAGAGCAAAGAGAGAGAAAGTGCGATGGACATGGGGTTTATATCAGGTTGAAAACCTTAGAATGTTCCACAGGCTCCGATTGGCCGAGGCAATTCTGGTAGATTGCGTCGAAGTTTGCTCGGGAAAAGTCCAGACCCGATTGGTTGTTTTACATTTCCACGACCTCTCATTGGTTGCTTGTTGGCGACGTGTCCACACCCTCTCATTGGTTACCTGCTGGTGACGTGGCAGTTCCTTTAGCCACGCCTACCACAGTCACGGTTGATCACGTGGACTGTGCTTGTGGCCACGCCTCCTTGCACACGAATCTTCCTTCAACTACACGAAGGTTTGAATCCTGCCTAAACTCAATGCATATCTGCTTTAATTACTCCACAATGGGAAGGGAGCTAATCTTTACATTTAATATGAAATAACTGACTACTGCAGGCTACATGTTGTTGTGTAATTAACACGCTGGGCGGTCTCCTGCAGAGCGGAGCGCTGCTGTGCATGGTGCCGTGGAGTCGGGGAGGAACTCGCCCGGCACCCGCAGCGGTTGCCCGAAGACCAACTCCGCCGCGGATGCGCGCAGGTCCTCCTTGGGCGCCGTCCGGAGGCCCAGCAGCACCCAGGGGAGCCTGTCGACCCGGAGCTTCGCACGGCGGAGTACGTCTTCGTCCGCCACGATGCCCACCGGACACCACTGCGGCCCCCGTACGACGGGCCTTTCCGCGTGCTGGAGACCGGGGTGAAGCACTTCACCCTGGACATCGGCGGTACTCCTGACCGCGTTTCTGTGGACCGCCTCAAGCCGGCCCACCTCGACGTGGACCATCCACCGCCAGTGGCCCGACCCCCGCGTCGGGGCCGCCCCCCTGCGGGCGGACCCCCGGCACCGCGCCGCCACGCCGCCCCCCGGTCCTGCACCCATCCCAGGGGCAGCCGGAGGCATCCCAGATGGCATCCCTGCATCCCAGACGCCGCCAGTCGCCAGGGGGCGCTTCGGCCGGGTCATCCGTTTGCCCCGCAAACTGGCCCTTCAGGTGCGCGGGGATTCTGGGGGGGCGCGTGTGGCGGACACGAAAGCACTGACGTGGTGACATCACCCCGCACACCGAGTGGGGGTGGGCCACGCCCGGGAGAGAGGCGTGGCCTCACGATATACACGGGGCGCGCAGCCCTGAGAGTTCAGTGTTACAGTGAGCTCTTGAATAAAGACTCTTACAAATTACCGCGTTGTCCGCTTCCTACTTGTTTACAAACAGCGCGCGTAACGCCGCGCTTTAGGGTGTTCATTCTTTTTTGCAAAACCACAACTATATTGCCAATAAAGGTCAAGAGTATAATTGGTGATAAATCTTTGAGTAATCTGCATTATGAATTATAGATATCGTGTGTTGCTGTTGTTTGAAATAGAAAGAAATAAAGACGACATTGATGATCTGTGGAGAAGGAATATGTAAAAGAACGTTGTTTCGCCCGACTAGCGCCGGCACGCAAAGTACCGTGTGTGTGTGATCTTTTCATCTTTAAAAGCTTAATATCTCAAATGGCCGGAGTTGAATTAACAACAGATGTTTTACCATGCTGACGGTGACAACTTCTCAAATCCCTGACCCCTTGTTCGACCCTCGTCATCCAGTCTGACACCTCAAAGCACAGAAGAATTCCTTTTGTCTAAAAAAAAAAAAAAAAAAAACTATAAAAGACGAAATGCAACCGAATCGGGCAGAGGATTGCTGGATACGGGGTAGGGTGCTGGGTGCGTACACCGGCATAGTACTGCTAAACAGTTGTAATCCTTATTATATTTTCGAGTGAGTTTTCCAGTTCATTAAATCTTTGACATTGTTCTTGAGGTGTGGACATTCGATCTGTTGACATTCTCCGACAAATTCCCCCGTTTCTAAACGCACGCCACGTTAAGGTGTTTCGAGGAGCTCAATAGGTCCTTCCAGGGCATGGCATTCCCATTCCAAAAAGAATGATAACATTGCAACAAAGCTTTGTTAATTAATACTAATAATAGTTTTAATGCAGGGGTATAGGGCTGTATTGGGACTTTCCGAAGCCAGTGTGTGTGATACACAAAACTGTGATTGCCACGAGTTCCTACATTGATCACACCAATGAAAATTTGGTCCAATGAATCAATGGACCCACTAGTTGTTTTAAACATCTCCATCATATTCCCTCGCACCACCTTCATTCCAATGTACAAAACCCTGTCTCCTTCAGCCGCTCCTCATAGCTGTGTCTATCTAGGCCCAGAGTCAATCGTAGTCACCCTGGTCTAGATAGGCCCACAATCAATCCTAGTCACCCTGGTCTACCTAGGCCCACAATCAATCCTAGTCACCCTGGTCTACCTCGGCTCACAATCAATCCTTGTCACCCTGGTCTACCTAGGCCCACAATCAATCCTAGTCACCCTGGTCTGGATAGGCCCACAATCAATCCTAGTCACCCTAGTCTAGATAGGCCCACAATCAATCCTTGTCACCCTGGTCTAGATAGGCCCACAATCAATCCTTGTCACCCTGGTCTAGATAGGCCCACAATCAATCCTAGTCACCCTGGTCTACCTAGGCCCACAATCAATCCTAGTCACCCTGGTCTACCTCGGCTCACAATCAATCCTTGTCACCCTGGTCTACCTAGGCCCACAATCAATCCTAGTCACCCTGGTCTGGATAGGCCCACAATCAATCCTAGTCACCCTAGTCTAGATAGGCCCACAATCAATCCTTGTCACCCTGGTCTAGATAGGCCCACAATCAATCCTTGTCACCCTGGTCTAGATAGGCCCACAATCAATCCTTTTCACCCTGGTCTAGATAGGCCCACAATCAATCCTTGTCACCCTGGTCTAGATAGGCCCACAATGAATCCTTGTCACCCTGCGCTGAACCCTCTCTATAGCAGCTACATCCTCTCACATGTCGTGATCAAAACTGCACACAATATTCTCGATGCACACAATATTTCACCAGGATGCATGAAACTACAGGTCGGGACCCCAGGAAATTAAAAAAAATTGATCGCCAGAAACGGCATTTCGTGCGTTCTTGGAAGTTTCTGCAGTTCCTTGTGTTCTTCCCTGGTCCAACAGTTCAGCAGATTCGCACTGCCTGCACCCTCAGGAAGGGGGGAGGAAGCGGGAGTGGCGGAGGAAGTGGGAGGGCGGAGTGGGGGGAGGAAGCGGGAGGGCGGAGTGGGGGGAGGAAGCGGGAGGGCGGAGTGGGGGGAGGAAGCGGGAGGGCGGAGTGGGGGGAGGAAGCGGGAGGGCGGAGTGGGGGGAGGAAGCGGGAGGGGGGATGAAGCGGGAGGGCGGAGTGGGGGGAGGAAGCGGGAGGTCGGAGTGGGGGGAGGAAGCGGGAGGGCGGAGTGGGGGGAGGAAGCGGGAGGGCGGAGTGGGGGGAGGAAGCGGGAGGGCGGAGTGGGGGGAGGAAGCGGGAGGGCGGAGTGGGGGGAGGAAGCGGGAGTGGGGGAGGAAGCGGGAGGGCGGAGTGGGGGGAGGAAGCGGGAGGGCGGAGTGGGGGGAGGAAGCGGGAGGGCGGAGTGGGGGGAGGAAGCGGGAGGGCGGAGTGGGGGGAGGAAGCGGGAGGGCGGAGTGGGGGGAGGGCGGAGTGGGGGGAGGAAGCGGGAGGGCGGAGTGGGGGGAGGAAGCGGGAGGGCGGAGTGGGGGGAGGAAGCGGGAGGGCGGAGTGGGGGGAGGAAGCGGGAGGGCGGGGGGGGGAGGAAGCGGGAGGGCGGGGGGGGAAGCGGGAGGGCGGGGGGGGAGGAAGCGGGAGGGTGTGGGGGGGAGGAAGCGGGAGGGTGTGGGGGGGAGGAAGCGGGAGGGTGGGGGGGGAGGAAGCGGGAGGAAGCGGGAGGGTGGGGGGGGGGAGGAAGCGGGAGGGTGGGGGGGAGGAGGAAGCGGGAGGGTGGGGGGGAGGAGGAAGCGGGAGGGTGTGGGGAGGAGGAAGCGGGAGGGTGGGGGGGGAGAGGGAAGGGTGAGGAAGGGAGCGGGGGGGTGTGGAAACGGGAGGTGAGGAGAGAGGGAGGGAAAATATATATTACATATACATATTTGGGGGGGGGGGGGTGGCTTTGACTAGAGTCCCTTTATATACAGAGTTGCGACATAGAGGGTCCGGAAAAATCTAGTCACGTGATTGCGTGGAGCCATTTTGAGTCCATCGCGGACAGGATCAGGATCGGACGCATATCGGTCAGCGTTTTAACGTTCCCGCTGTATGCAGCGTTCTCATTCGTGTTTTACATCGATTTTACGACAAAATGACAGGTTGTAGCGCCTGTGGGTGCACAAATAGAACGGAGAAAGGATTCAAGATGTATAGATTTCCATCAGATGCTAAAAGACAGAAAATCTGGGAGAACAGAGTCAGTCGTGTTGGATGGAAAGTAACTTCTTCGTCAGTTCTCTGCCAGGTCAGTGTGATGGTGGCAATGGTCCCATATGCGTGTACACACACACACACACACACACACACACACACACACACACATAAAGTGCTCGCTCGCTGCTCCATCGAGCTCCTAATCCTCCTTCCACCCTCCTCCTCTTCCTCTCCCTCTCCCTCCCCCTGCCACCCTTTCTCCCTCCCCCTATCCCCCCTTCGCTCCTCCCTTTCCCCCCCCTTTAACTCCTGCCCTCCCTTTTACCTCTTCTCATCCTTCCCCCCCTTTCCTCCTCTCCCCCATCCCCCCTCCTCTCCCCCCATCCCCCTAACCTCCTCTCTCCCCCCCCCCCCCATCCCCCTACCCCCTCTCCTTGCCATGGCCCCTTCCAACCCCCCATTCCCCCCTCCTCCCATTCCCCCCTCCTCCCATTTCCCCTCTCTCCCATTGCCCCTTCATCCCATTCCGCCCCCCTCCTCCTCCTCCCCCATTCCCCCCCCCTCATATGTAGATGTATTAGAGTGTGTGTGTGTGTGTGTGTGTGTGTGTGTGTGTGTGTGTGTGTGTGTGTGTGTGTGTGTGTGTGTGTGTGTGTGTGTGTGTGTGTGAGAGAGAGAGAGAGAGAGAGAGAGAGAGAGAGAGAGACTTTGAGTCTTTTTATTATAAAAATATAAAAAGTAACAATATACGTGTTTTACAATCAAATCAATACTGCCAACAAAAAGAAGAACCACCAAATGATCATCAAATAAGAAACATAATCAGTATCTCATAACAGTATTTTCAATTCGTTTTTCTTCAACTCCACAAAAACCACCGACACACCAAGTATCAATAAAGTTTTGAAGATTTCCGGTCACGTTGGAAAAGGTAAACTCAAGTTTCAATCTTGCTGAGACCAATGCATTAAAAGACAACATGATATTGCAGTGCTCTGTCGGTTTGCCAGATAGTTTATCTTTTCTTGTTAAATAAACAGCAAGTTTCGCAGTTGCTATTAGGAAACTAAACAGTTTAGATACAGGATCTTGTTTAGGGGCAAAACCAAAAGATGAAATTTCTCAAAGAAAAAGTAATATGCATTTTGTGTGCAATATAATTCAACCAATGAAACAAAGGAAATAATCGTACACAGTCTATGAATGCATGAAACAAATCTTCATTGACTGCACAGAAGGGACAACAAACAGATACAGGAGAAAAATGTCTAATAAACATGTTGGAGGGAACAATCCAGTGGGCCAAACGCCACTGGAGATCACCTGTTCTTTTGGATGTGGGCTCACTGTACATGGCTTCCCAGATAGGTTTGGAGGGGGGTCCTCCGGGTAACAATCCTTTCCATCGGATAACTCCATTTAGCGACGGGTTCCCATTTAACAGCTTGAGGCACATCTTGTAGATGCCCTTGCTGTCCATTGTCTGGAAAAGCTTTGACCCATCGCTAACAGGGGGCAAATCGTTTTGAATGGGTTCAACAATTAATTTAGGCACTGTCGGCTCATTTGGATCTTCTTCTGTACCTCGAGTCCAAGTTAGGCCAAGTTGCCGTCCCAACTGAATCATTTTCCTCAAAATTTTTGCAATCATCCTATGGGACCAAATCCCTGTCAGGTCGGGCGATTTCACTTACGGATTTCCAACCATACCCTGAGTCATGTCGGAGATGCCGCACCTTCACAATACCAGCTGCTATAAAGTGTTGGCAAAAATCTCGACTCTTTGGAATGTCGGGAAAGAGAGGGTTATAGAACAAAGGCTCGTGTGCCAGCATTTTCGTTACATATGTGTCCGCCTGACGACTCACAGAAAGGCTCTGCCAGGCATTTAAGAGGCTTTGGTAAAAAGCAGGGAGAACCGATATGTCGACATGCTGGAGGTTCATTTGAAAGAGTTCAAACCCGTACCCGAGCCTACCCGCTCGCTGCAGTACAAGGCGTGCAGGGAGCCGGCCTGGCAGATGTTCCATGTAGAGGAGACGTTGAATGGACCGCAGCCGGAAGGCCATTAGGCGGGCTTTGATGTCGACGAGGTTGTGGCCACCCTCAGCCGAGGGGCGACATATCACATCGGGTCGTAGCCAGTGGTAGCCTCCCCAGAAGAAGTCCACCAGTTTGCCCTGGAGTGCTTTGAGTAGGGCCTCCGGCGGTTGCAGGCAGATGAACTTATGCCACAACATTGTGGCAACTAAGTTGTTGATCACTAGCACACGGCCCTTGAAGGACAAATGAGGTAAAACCCTTTTCCATCGGTTCAATCTTTCTCCCACTTGCTCAATTACCCCGTCCCAATTTCTTTGAGCATACTGTGGGGAACCAAGGAATATGCCCAAGTACTTAATTCCCTCACTTCCCCACAGCAACCCTGCGGGGAGGGATGGGGGCGGCTGTGGTACAGGCTGAAGAAGGTTGCGATAAAGGGAGGGTATCCATAACGTCTTGCTCTTGTTCCAATTGATTTTTAAAGAGGAGGCAGCGTGAAACTTTGACAGGCACTCAACAACGATATCGATATCATCCTTATCTTTTACAAAGATGCAGACGTCATCCGCATAAGCACATAGGGTTAGCGGTGCACTCATGGGAGTGAGTGCTATTCCAGAAATCTTCTTTCTCAGTAGATTGAGAAGAGGCTCTAAAGAAAGAGCAAACAATAAACCAGAGACTGGGCACCCTTGCCGGACCCCTCTCCGAACCTTGATGGGGGGAGCCAGCACATTATTAATCTTAATTAAACTAAATACATCCGTGTATAGCAAGGAAATGTAGGAACGAAAGTTTGCTCCGAGGCCGCATGCCTGTAACACATGATGCATAAACTTATGGTCGATACTGTCAAATGCCTTTTCAAGATCAAGCGACATCATTCCAAAGTCTTCTTTAACACGGTTACCATCAATGAGATCTCTAATTAAAGAAATATTATCATGGATGGATCTTCCAGGAACACAGTAACTCTGTTCTGGCAGTACTAGATCACCGATAACCTTTTTTAGTCGATTAGCTAGTACTTTTGAAAAAAGCTTGTAGTCTGTGCACAGCAGGGAGATCGGTCGCCAGTTCACCAAAAGTCGGGGATCTTCAGTTTTCGGGAGCAAGCACACTACGGCTCTTCTTAGACTCAGCGGCATTATACTAGTCTGTATAGAAGTGTCCAAAACATTCAGCAACTCAGGGCCTAAAAGGTCCCAAAATGTCAGAAAGAATTCGGGAGGTAGACCGTCAATACCCGGAGCTTTCCCTGAATCCATGGCAGCAAGAGCACAGGTTAGCTCAAGGAGGGTGATTGGTAGGTCAAGCTCCAACCGTTGAGCCTCAGTTAGGGAGGGGAGGTGAGAGGTTAAATCCATCATTGTATCATTACAAACAGTCTGCTCCTCAAAAAGTTTTGTAAAGAATTCAATAATGTTTATTCTAACATCATCTTCGTTGACAACAACGTTGCCTCTTGAGTCCAAAACAGAAGAGATTAGCCGTGATGGCTTGCTTAAGGATTCTAAATGAAAGAAAGACTTGTTTGGGGTGTCTGATAACTTTACATTCTGTATTCTAAGTCTAATTAATGTTCCGGCTGCTTTCTCTTGAACTAACTCCCTTAAAAGAGCTTTCTTTACAAGCAATAACCGGTAATTGGCGTCATTGTTTTCATGAGCCAATTTATTCTCCAAATGTAGAATATCCAATTCCAACCGGGCCATTGTAATGTGCTTGTCGTTTGTGCTGTGTGATTGGAAACATTGACAAAAAACCCGAATTTGAGATTTCATGTTATCCCACCATATGCTGGATGAAGAAAAGGAAGATTTCTTTGCTACTAGACTTGCCCAGAAAACACGAAAGGCTTCCTTAAACATACCATCTTCTAGAAGTCTAACATTAAACTTCCAATAAGCGCTCCTACTTGCGGGTTGAGGAAAGGAAAGGTTTAGGGTTACCATATGATGGTCTGAAAACACGGAAGGAAAAATATTTGAAGAAACCGCAGTATTTTTAAAGGGTACGTTGATGTACCATCTGTCAAGCCTTGCCAAGGATACTCGACTATTGGCGCATCGACACCAGGTGTACTGGGATGTGCTTGGGTGGTGCAACCGCCAAACATCAACGAGGCCCATTGTGCTAAAAAAATTGGATAAGTGTACATGGGACTCAGGATGGGGTTCGGCAGAATTTCTGTCAACCGATGGGTCGAAGGTGCAATTGAAATCACCTCCGACACACACACAATGATCAAAATCAACTGATCTTAAGTGATTTATCATTGCGGTGAAGAAGGACTTACGCTCTACGCTATCACTTGGCGCATACACATTAAAAATAGTGTAATGGAAGTTATGGCTTACTAGTTTGAGAGAGCTAAGCCGACCATTTATTACCTCCTGAAAATGGCATGACTCACACACGAGGCCTGGCTTCAGCAAGAAGCCGATTCCAGCAGATGAAGCTGATAAATTGCTGAAATAGCATTGGCTCTTAAAAAGTTGATGCCAGTTATGTTCCACATTTGGTGTGATGTGAGTTTCTTGAAGTAAGATCACATCCACCTTTTTCCGTTGAAATATGTTTTTTACTTGGACCTGGCGGAGGTGTCTAGCACCACCACCGTTAATATTTAAGGTTGCGAGTTTTATAGTTTTCATCCTGTATTGATGAAATCAGCCTGTGGCTGGGAACACTCTACACCTGCACGTGTGATGAATTTTCTTAACCTGTGGTATTGTGACTTATTCAGGTCGAATTGTTCAGGCGTTTTAATTATGGATTTTGCAGTGTGGATGAATGCAGCCAAATCGTCAAAATGGTCTTTAATGACTATGTTACGCTGTCTGTACGTTTCGGCTAGAAACGACACGATGTGTTGGGGGGGTATCTGTGACTGAGATGCTGATGACTGTGACAGCTCAGTCACTTCCACCTCGTCCTCAGACTCTGACAGGTCTGATAATGTCCCACCTGGATCTTGGGCCTTACTTGCAGCTCTCACAAGCTCCTCTGGAGGCATCTCCTGAGATTTCGTTGGGTACTCTGGTGCACACTCACGAGCAGACTGGTGCTTACTTTCTTTATGTGTGCTTTGGCAAATGGCTGCAGATCTCTGCGTAGCCGGGGTTACGATTTCTGTTTGTGAGACAGAGCAATTTGTTTGGTCACCAGTCCGCTCAGCTACTGGAGGGGGGACCGGTGGGGTTTCGCGTTCAGGCTCAAAAATGGCCGCATTGTTCGGATCAATGTCGGCTTTATTCTCAGAGCTTGGGAAATCAGTAACATCTTCTTTACCACTTTGGCGTTCGATATTTTCGTTTGCTGTAAACGTTTTGCCCTCTTTTGCAGAGACAGTGTCTCTGCCCAAGACAGCCTTCTTTATCGCACCATCGGAGCTATTTGTTAGTGGTGCTTTCCGTTTTTTGGTCAGTATGACAAGTTCTTCATTCATGGGTTCGTCAGCAGTACTAGCATCACCAAGTGCCATCTCACTGGGTTTGGGTAGCACCGGGGCGTCGGGAAGCACGGTCGGGGCGTCGGGAAGCACAGTCGTGGCGTCGGGAAGCACAGTCGGGGCTTCGGGAAGCACGGTTGGGGCTTCGGGTAGCACGGTTGGGGCTTCAGGTAGCACGGTTGGGGCTTCGGGAAGCGTAGTCGGGACCTCGGGAAGCACAGTTGGGACATCAGGAAGCACAGTCGGGGCGTCGGAAGCACGGTCGGGGCTTCAGGTAGCACGGTTTGAGCGCCAGGAAGCACGGTTTGAGCGTCGGGGAGCACGGTTTGAGCGTCGGGGAGCACGGTCGAGGCGTGAGGAAGCACGGTCGAGGCGTGAGGAAGCACGGTCGAGGCGTGAGGAAGCACGGTCGAGGCATGAGGAAGCACGGTCGGGGCGTTTTCTTTTTTACAGCCCACATTGGTGTGTCCCAATTTGCCGCACTTCGTACAAGATGCTTTGGGGCAAAACCTTTTAACGTGTCCGAAGGCTCCACAAAGGAAGCACGTTAAGGTGCCTGACGAAGCGTACATTTGATATTGACGATCATTTACCGAAATTTTAAACGAGATGTTTAGTCCTGTATCGTCGCCGCGATCAGGAAGCACCATGAATACTTGTCTCCGGAAACTCATAACATGTTTCATTCGTTCATCCGACATCCCAGGGGAATCATCGAGATTCGGGAAACAACAGTTCCATACCGGGTCAGAACAGCCATTAATTTATCATCTGTGATAAACGGAGCGACATTTGAAATAATAACTTTAATCGCCGGTGTGTCCATCGGGGAAACCATGACGAACTGCCCACCTTTCAATGACAGACCGGTACTAACAACATCATGCACGAACTTCTCGTCCGACACGAAAACAACAAACTTTTGGTTCATCCGCGACGCGGCGCGGACATTTTCATCGCCGATAACATTCCCTACAGCTAGGATAATGTCCTCGGTAGGAACACCTTCGGGAGGGACACACACGAAAGCATGCTTCCTTGTTAGGGTTTCAAACCCTTCCTGCCGTGCACGAACACTCGCCATAACGGCGATGTCTCACCTTTCCACCTTGACCAGGCGGAAAGGACACAAAATAAATAAAGTCGAAATGAAATAATGAATAATAAAGTTCACACGACGCGAGTAAGGTAAACAGCACCGACGGAGCAGGTAAACTGAACCGAACGGGTCTGCTCTCACCTTTGGGCTCTTCTCTCACTCTCTCTGTCTCAAGGGGGGGGGGGAAAGGGGTACAGGTGGTAAAGAAGGACACGACAAAGGCGCGATAGGAAAGGAAGGAATGGGGGGGGGGGGGGTGGGGGACAGGGGGACAACACAACACAAGCACGGAGCTACAGCACACGAACACCAGTGCACGCCATCTTGCCACGCCCAACACACGAACGGCCAGCAGGGGGCGCGAGAGAGAGAGAGAGAGAGAGAGAGAAAGAGAGAAAGAGAGAAAGAGAGAAAGAGAGAAAGAGAGAAAGAGAGAGAGAGAGAGAGAGAGAGAGAGAGAGAGAGAGAGAGACTTTTTTGACTTTTATGTCCTTTTATTACAAAAGTATAAAATGAAGATTTTTTACAGTCAAAACAAAATAAACAAAACAGTTACATGCAATTTTACCATTCGGGAAGTCAAAACCAACAAACTGTTAAGCTACCAAAAAAAAACACAGAAGGATATTTAATAAGGACTAGAGAGAAAGCACCAAATGACCCTCAGATATTTCACAAAAATCCTTTACACACCACATTCTTTCAAAAAGTTCAAGTTGGCTGGAAAGCGAATAACAGTAAAAATCAAGTTTTATCCGGCTCTCGCAAAAAGCTCTGAGCATTGCTACAGTATCTGTACTGTACAAGTCATTGTTTATCTTTGATTTTCTGGTTTTGTAAATTGCCAATTTTGCTTGGGAGATAAAGAAGTTTGCAAGAATTGTTGCTTGGATGTTTAAGGGGCCACTTGGCCCTAAAATAAACATTGGAAAATTGAAATCAATGGAAAGACGTGCAAATAGCACTTTCAAGAAAACAAAGAGAGGAGTTAAACGACTGCATTGAATATACGCATGGGCCAAGGTTTCTCTCTGTCCACAAAAGGGACACTGATCACTTGTCGCTTGTGAAAAGCGGTGAATGAGAGAGTTTGTGGGTATTATCCAATGTGCGATTCTCCATTGGAGATCACCAGCACGTTTTGGCACAGGATTTTTATAATACCATCCCCAGTTTGGGGAGAAAGGAGGAGTGTGTGGCAGGACTGCAGACCACTTACAAGGTGCTGGGGAAGACAAGGAGGGGAAAAGAGCTTTTAAACATTGGAAATATAAGGTTTTGCGGTTACCACTGGAAGAGGAAAAGGAACGGCCAAAATTTATTGGCTCCAAGTTTTCAGAGGCCGACAAAAGAAGGTTGGGGAAAGGAGAGAGGCTCGGCTCAGAGGGAGGTACAGGACGAACCAACCAAGGTTGGGAGGTACCGTAGGCATGAAGCACCACCCTTAGACATCTGTCTAGTTGGCGAGATGATCTGACGCCAGTCGCCAAGGCAATAGCAGCAACACTTAGCCACTTGTCATTTGCATCGTCTCTAAGGTGGCACACTTTGGTTATTGATGCAGCCACAAACTTTTGAATGAAGGCCCTGCTGCTTCCAAAACCTTCAAAAAGTGAGTTGCAAAACAGTGGCTCGTTGAAGAACATGGATCTCTCGTACGTAGTACGATCCCGATGGCTTTTGAGAGCTTGCCATGCATTTAACAAACTTCGGTAGAAAGAGGGGAGTGAAGAGAGATCAAACATTGTCAAGTCCATTAGAAAAAGCTCCTTAGCATGACCGAAATTCTCAAACCGACCCAAAATGCAGCATGCAAGTTGCCTCCAAAGCACAACAGGCTCATGCAAAATGGACCATATCGTACGTAGACGAAAAGCCATGATTCGGCATTTTACATTGACAAGTCCTTGACCACCCTCAGGTATCGGCAAATTTAATCTTTCCGGTCGTAGCCAATGCATTCCAGACCAGAAGAAATGAGTGACGCTCTTCTGTATTCCGTCGATTAACCCAGCAGGTGGTTGCAGAGCCAAGACCTTGTGCCACAGAATGGAGGTAACCAGGTTGTTTATGACCAATACTCTGCCGCGGTAAGACAATTGGCGGAGTAGGCCTTTCCATTTTATTAAAAGCAGTTCAATGCGTTCAGGCAAACCTTCCCAGTTATGCCTGATGAAATCTCCAGGACCTAGAAAAACTCCCAAAAACTTGATCCCATCTCTTCTCCAAGCAATATTTGTGGGGAGAAGCGGGGGTGAAGGGGGGGGTGGGGAGAATGGGGGGTGGGAAAGGGATTCGAGCCACAGTGCCTCAGTCTTTTTCCAATTGATTTTTGCTGATGAGGCTCTGTTAAAAAGTGCTAAAGCATGCATCATCTTAGCAATATCATCAGAGTTTTTGATACACACACATATATCATCAGCGTAGGCAATAGTCTTTATAGTGTGGTTTAAACCTCTCACAGTGAAACCAGTCAAAGACTTTCGAAGCGTGTTTAAGAGGGGTTCAAGGGAAAGGGTGTACAAAGCACCTGACAGTGGGCAGCCCTGCCTCACACCTCTTTTAATACAAAAGGGGGGCACAAGCTCATTATTTATGTTTAGCAGGGCAGATACGTTTGAATAACACATATGTATACATGATAAAATAAAGGGTCCAAAACCAAATCGATTTAAGACTTCGGACAAGTATTCATGCGAGACGTAATCAAAAGCCTTCTCCTGATCTAGGAAAACAAGGCCAACACTTTCATGATGAATATCACAAACATCAATCAAATCACGAATAACAGAAATACTGTCATGGATATTACGACCAGGAACACAATAAGTTTGGTCCATGTCTACAATGTTCTTTAGGAAGGGTGAAAAACGTAAGGCAATAGCTTTGGAAAAGATCTTGTAATCAGTACATAGTAGTGATATTGGCCTCCACTGGGAGATGAGTAAAGGGTCGCCTTTCTTTGGAAGCAAGGTAAGTACTGCTCTTCTGCAGCTCAGCGGGAGTTCCTTCTTTTCGAGGCTTTCCTGGAAGACTGATAGCAGTTCAGGGCCAATTAGGTCCCAGAAAGATTCGAAAAATTCTGACGGTAGACCGTCGATGCCAGGTGATTTCCCTTTGCCAAGGCTCTTTAATGCGATGGAGAGTTCCTCAAGTGTGAGTGGTTTCTCCAGGCTCTGCCTTTGCTCTGGGGTTAAGGTGGAAACACCGTCAAATAAGTGAGAGACACCATTTAGGTCAACTTCTTTTGTTTTGTAAAGGTTGGAGAAAAAGAGTCTAGCTTCCCTCTTGATTCCTTCAGGGTGAGTGATGACAGAATTGTCAGGGCGTTTTAGAGCAGTAATTTGGGGGTGAGGAGCCTTCGATTCAAAATCAAAGAAATATCGGGTTGGCGTGTCCAAAAGGTTGAGCTGCTGAAACCGTAATCTTTTTAATGCCCCTTGGGTTTGGTTCTCAATTATTGTATTAAGGAAAGCTTTCTTTTCTTTCAGTCTCAGTTCTTGTTGGGGAGAAGAGTGAGTTTTTAAATTTGTTTGAATTTGTAGAATTTCCTTTTCTAAAGTAGCCTTTGTTCTACGTTCCTCTTGTGTTCTTAGGAAACAAAATTGTTGACAAAATCCTCTACATTGGGCCTTTATGTTGTCCCACCACAAACGCTGATCTGTAAACTGGTGTTTTTGATTTAATAGAACAGACCATACGTCTTTGAAAGCAGCCCTAAAGGAGGGGTTTTCTAAGATGGTGACATTAAGCTTCCAGAAAGAATGGCGATTCAAGGACAGATGTGAATGGTAATTCACAGTAATTAAATGGTGATCTGAAAAACCAGAAGGCAAAATTCCAGTGGTAGGGGAGAGATTAAAAAATGGTGAATTTATATAGATCCGGTCGAGCCTAGCTAGGGATACTTGGTTGTTTGTGATCTTGCTCCAGGTAAATTGATGCGTCGTGGGATTTTGTTGCCGCCAAAGATCCTGAAGCTTAAAATCCCTTATTATCTCTGCTAATAATTTAGCTGGTCCGGGATGGGGCTCCGCACCGTTCCTATCTAGGTTTGGTTGTAGAGTGCAGTTAAAGTCACCTGCCATTACAATACACCTGTGCAGGTCTATTTGCCTCATATAAGGCCCTAATCTAGCGTAGAAGCGTTGCCGCTCAGTGCTATTTGAAGGGGCATAAACGTTCAACAAAGTAAAATTTGTGTTATTAATAACAAATTCTAGGGAGGCTAGATGCCCCGGGATTATGTTTTTAAAGGAAAGTTTTGATGGATGGAAATGGGGATTCAAAAGAAAAGCCACTCCCGCAGTTCGGGAATTAGCATCACTAAAAAAATTGGTCGTTTTCATCATCCGGTTCCATTCTGCATGGGATGCTGGCGTAGTGTGGGTTTCCTGCAAGAAAAGTACGTCTAAAGTTTTCTGTAGTGCAAGGTTCACCACTTGGAGTTTGCGCAGCTGACTCGCGCCACCATTTATATTTAAGCTTCCAAATCTCATTTGTTTTGTTCATCTTTTGCTCTCACAATGTACTTTTTCAGCCTGCTACATTGGGCTTCTGTGAAATGGTGGTCGCTAGGCCGGCGGATGATGTTCCTTGCCGTGTCGATAAACCCGTGCAGGTCAGAGAAGTGATCTTTAATGTCTACGTGTCTCTTTCTAAAAGTGTGGTTGAGGAATTTCAATATTTGGGCTGGTAAGACGTTGGATTCGCTTGTTGTAGGGAACTCCTCAATTTCGTAAGATTCCTCATCTGACATGTCGGAACCACTGTCTGGGAAACTTTCAATTCCTGGTTCTTGGGGCTCTGAGGTAACTTGTGCTGTGCAGGTGTCATCCTGCTCCATATTAATAGGAGCAGGGGGGGGTAGTGGAATTGAAGGAGCTTCGGGTAGTGGGAGGGGTGCGGGGGAAACCGTCGCCGGTTTGACAGTTTGAGGTTCTCCATCAGTTTTACCAATGTGCTCAGGCATGTTATGTAAGACCGCCAGCACAGGTACTGCTGGGGTTAGAATATTTTCATTGTGCTCAGAAATTGGAGCCGCTGGAAGTACGATCAGGTTTTCTGCTATCACGTTTCCTCCTATTTTTACGATCGGGTCTTGATGCACTTCGGCATCATTCACAGAAGGACACGGAACAGCTTTAATTTTCCCTTGAGGAGGGATGTAATTCCCCTCCGTTGCATTGTGGGGGAAAGTCTCAGGTAAGGGCTGGGGATCTACATTCTCATGCATGAGCAGTTCGTACCGGTTGCTGGTAGTAGTTTGGTCGGACAGAGGCATTCCCGCAATGTTTGACTGAAAAACTACCACCTTTTCGTTACGAGGTGTAACTGAATCCTGGGGTGTTTTTCTCTTCCTTAATGAGGAAACAAGTGTAAACCCATCCCAGATGTTCATGTTCGTTTTATCAGCGGTCGTTAAATTTGGTGCGATGTCATCCGAGACAGTAGTTGGGGGAGTTTGACCGTCAGTGTTGGGAGGTAGTGGGGGGTCTGAGACAGTAGTTGGGGTAGTTTGTCCGTCAGTGTTGGGAGGTAGTGGGGGGTCTGGGACAGTAGTTGGGGTAGTTTGTCCGTCAGTGTTGAGAGGTAGAGGGGGCACAGTATTGTCTAGAGAGCCTGTCTGCTCGATCACAGAGGGTGCAGTTCGGGGACAGAAACGTTTTAAATGTCCGAACTTTCCACAAGTGAAGCATTTTAATGTCTCGGTTGACGCATATACTTGGTAGTCGTGATCTTTTATACGGAATTTAATTACCACGTTTAATACTTTGTCCACGTTGGATGTGGGAAGTACAATGTATGCCTGGCGTCGGAAAGACATGACGTGCTTCGCCTGTTCACTCCGACAGCCCAGCGGCAGCATTTTGATCTGGGACACGACTGTACCATAGCGCGATAGTTCCGCTAACAGCGACTCATTTTTTACAAACGGGGGGACGTTGGATAGGAGTATTTTGACAGCTGGGGTATCGAGTGGGGAAACTAAGACGAAATGTCCATTGTCTGTGGACAGACCAGCCGCGACAACCTCATGCACGAGGCTTTCTTCGGCTAAAAAAACAACGATACGTTTATTCATCCGTGACGCTGCACGGATCTTTTCCATTCCAATGATATTCCCAATAGCAATAACAATGTGTTCCACACTAACCTCATCGGGAGGAACGCACACCACGCCATGCTTCCGTGTGAGAGCTTCGAAAGCCGCATACGGGGAACGTGTCGACATTTTACTAATTCAAATTACCCGGGCTAAGCCGAGTTGGGGTCGGGGGAAAAGGAAGGGGTCGGGGGAAAAAGGGGAGTGGTCGGGTATAGTTTTCTGTAAAGCAAGGGGGAAAAAAACCGCAAGGAAAACGCCACTCGGCATGTACCAGCACGAGAAAACGAACGCGGTAAAACACACCTCTTAATGAGGAAAGGGGCGAAAACCCATCGCAACTCCTTAGAGTGTCGATAGGAATACGACTCACCCGTCGACCTCACCGAAAGGTGTGGGCTCTCTCTCTCTCTCTGTATCTCAGAGGAAAAAAGTAGAAAAAGCTAGAAGAGAAAGAAAAAGAATCGAGACAGCAACACATGCAAGGGATGTACTAGGGGGGAAAGGGGAGGTGTGGGGGGGGAAGGGAGGGGTGTGGGGGGGGGAGCGGGCAGAGGGAGGGTAGGACGGGTAGGATAGAACGGGTAGGATGAGGAGTTGCAGCAGCGGGTTGTTGAACTGGGGTGGTGGGGGCAGACAGAGAGTAGGCAAACGTGAGGATAAGAAGAAAAGTGGAAGAAACAGAAATTAAGAAAGACAACGAGCAAGGGGGGGGGGGGGGGGTAGAAAGATCAAAGGTTGGAGCAGCTCACACCTCACCACACATGCACGGCTGCCATCTTGCCACGCCCAACAGCTAACAGCCAGCAGGGGGCGCGAGAGAGAGAGAGAGAGAGAGAGAGATATAGATATAGATATAGATAGATAGATAGCTGGAGGGAAAGAGGGAAAGAGGGAAAGAGGGGGCCGGGGGGCTAATCTAATTTTGGTGGGATTAATATATGATCGGCAAGATGCAGCAAAGTTTAGATTAATAATTTAAATATGAAAATTAAACAAACACAAATATATACCCACACACGATAAACAAGGTCAAACAACTGCAGAAATACAAAGATAACTCTTAACATTGTATTGTACATGTACATGTATAAGCAGGGAGGTGAGAGGTCGAGTCTCGCTCTCGCCTCCCTGAAATTAAAATGAGGCTGAAATAAGCAGCACGTGTACCTGTCTACTTCATTCCTTCTTTGTCATGGTTCTAAATGTCTGTGACTGTTAAATCACAACCAGCTCTGTGATTTCCTTCTTTATCATATGGCTCTTAGTTGTCATAAATCTTCTATTTTGTCATCTTCACATAATTTGTTCATTATCAACATGGAAAAGACCATTCCCATCTCTCATACATAGAGAACATAATGGAATACACGGTTCAATGCACTAGCGCCATACGGCGGCTCCGCACTTAATGGACTCAAAATGGCGTCAAATCGTTAGTTGTCGCTACTCTCTCTATAAAGGGACTCTAGCTTTGACAGGCCCCTTCGTTTAGGTGGAGAAGGGGAACGGAAGAAGGAAAAATTTTCCCGCGCAAAATGCTTCATAAACTCAGTGTTGCACAGGTAAAAAGGAAATTGTAATGCCCTCTGTCACCATCATCAGGTGGCGCTAAATGGTACACATCAACATAGAGAATTTACGCCCCTCTCCTGGTCCCCCACACCCCTGAATGAGGCCACGGCCACATAGCCTATGTTACCGAGTTGTATCCAGTACTCACGCGAAACGTACTTGCATGGAACATCAATGGTTTAATCAGTAACTTGCAACACGGCACAGCAGCCATGAGGCCATAAAAACCCCTGAGTCCTCTCAGATCCTCCCACTCTGCAAAACCAACTGACACTTCTATTTCCCATGACGTCACTGCCGTTTTCCCAACATGTGAATTCCCAACATAACATTTCCCTCCCCTTTTTAAAAACAATTAGCCAACCACATACAGTGCATTCAGAAAGTATTTGGACCCCTTCACTTTTTTCACATTTTGTTATGTTGCAGCCTTTTGCTGAAATCGTTTAAATTCATTTTTTCCCTCATCAATCTACACTCAATACCCCATAACGACAAAGAGAAAACAGGATTTCAGAAAGTTTTGCAAATTTATTAAAAAGAAAAAACTGAAATATCACACTGACATAAGTATTCAGACCCTTTGCTATGACACTTGAAATTTAGCTCAGGTGCCTCCCATTTCTCTTGATCATCTTTGAGATGTTTCTACACCTTATTGGAGTCCACCTGTGGTAAATTCAATTGATTGGACATGATTTGGAAAGGCACACACCTGTCTATATAAGGTCTCACAGCTGACAATGCATATCAGAGCAAAAACCAAGCCGTGCGGTCGAAGGAACTGCCTGCAGAGCTCAAAGACAGGATTGTGTTGAGGCACAGATCTGGGGAAGCCTACAAAAAAATCTCTGCTGCATTGAAGGTTCCCAAGAGCGCAGTGGCCTCCATCTATCTATAATTCCATTAATCTCTGTGTGTATGTGTGTATGTGTGTTTGTATGTGTGTTTGTATGTGTGTATGTTTGTCTGTGACCGCTGTTTCTCGACAACTACCGGTCCGATATACTTGAAACTTGCCAGGTATATTGCTGGGGACCCGAGGATGTGCCTTTTCAAGGTTTGAAATTAATCGGACAAGTACTTACATACACTTCCGGGTTCGGTTGCGAGAGGACGCTGGCGTTGCATATTCGCCGCTTCTCCGACTGGATGGATGTACAGGGTCTGCTTCTACCTTTCTGACCTGACATCTCACACCTGTCCTGCCTTTTCACACCCGCACGTGCCGCGTGTTCTCCGGCTGGATAACGGAATCTGCTTTTGATGGTACGGAATACGGAATTCGAAAGGCCCGCTCCCGTTGATTGTGGCCGTGGCCTTGTTTGCCGGTGGCCTTGTGGCCTTGTTTGCCGCTGTGGTCTTGATTAGCGGCTGCAGTCGTTTGCCGCTGCGTTTGCCGCTTTGCCTCCTCGACCTTGGCCTCGTACTCGTCCCTTCGCTCCTGCCTGGCATGGCTCTGAAGTACTCCGCCGCAAGGCTTCTTCTGCTCAATACCCGCTCCACCCCATCATGCATCTCTGCCATCAAATCAAATGGACTCCTCCGACGACCCAGGTACATTCACCGTGGCTCCGGTCGCAAGTTTGTTTATTTGCAATCAGGTCACTCCATCCCCGTCCTCTGGTCGGCTCAGCGCACTCTCACTCTTCGTCCCAGCGCACCTGGTCACAGCAACCCACACGATCGCACCTCTTGCCTACGAACCCTGGCTAAATCACCTGAATTCATCCCTGCTGTTCAAAACAACATCAAGCTCACCCTGTTCAACACCCGGTCCCTCAACAATAAATGCCTCATCCTGAACGAATACATCCTGGATAACAAACTGGACTTTCTCTGTCTCACCGAAACCTGGCAACAACCTCTGGACTACTACACACTCAACCTCACCACACCCAATGGATATTCCTACGTCAATAAACCACGCTCGGAGGGCCGAGGTGGTGGAATTGCCGTTATCCACCGTCAAGACATCAAGACCAACCTCATCTCCATCTCATCTGCTCCATCATTTGAACACCTGGCTTTAAAACTCTCTGGTCACACGCAGTCAGTCATGGCTGTCGTCTACCGCCCTCCCAAACCACACCCATCATTCCTGTCTGACTTCTCCTACTTTCTGACCCAGCTATGTTCCCTCTCCCCCTCAATCCTCCTCCTTGGTGATTTCAATATCCACATGGACTCCACTGACTCCACAATAACCACTGACTTCACTGATTTACTCACCTGCTTTAACCTCACTCAACATGTCGACTTTCCTACCCATATCCGTGGTCACATTTTGGACCTTGTCTGCTCCACTGGATTAAATTTGCACCATCTCTATGGCTCCGACCTCACCCTCTCTGACCACTTAGCCATCACTCTGACCATCAACATCCCCGCCCCAACACCAAGGCATTATCGCACAATCAACTTCCGTAAGCTAAACGCTCTTTCACCTACCTCATTCTCATCCACCCTCTCTGAAAAAATGTCCACTTCTCCCTTCATTGACCTCCACACCCCTTCCGACCTCACTGACTACTACAACCACACTCTCTCCTCCTGCCTTGACCAGCTTGCGCCTGCAAAAACCAAAACAGTTTCTTTCACCCATTCTGCTCCCTGGTTTACCCCTGAACTCCACCTGATGAAAACTCGTGCTCGCCAACTTGAAAGACTCCGCAATAAAACGGGTCTCACAGTTCACTCCCAAGCCTACAAGGACCACATACAACACTACAAAGATGCCCTCTCCCGCGCCCGCTCTGCCTACTACTCTCAAATTATCCACTCTGGCTCCGGAAACCCAAAAGCACTCTTCTCGACAATAAACAAACTCCTCCGCCCCCTGAACACCACCACCCAGTCATTCACAGTAGACAACTGCATCTCCTTCCTCTCTTTCTTCCAACGCAAAATTGACAACATCTACAACAGCTTGACCACCGCCGCACCCGCTCCCCCTCCAACCACCTGCCCCCCCTTGTCCTGCCATCCCCTGTCTCGGTTCTCCCCAATCTCTCCTACTGACCTCTCTGAACTCCTCATAGGAATGAAAACTGCCACCTGCACTCTTGACCCCATCCCCTCCAGCTTTGTCAAAGCCTCCCTCCCTGCTCTCTCTCCACTTATCATTGCAACAATAAACTCCTCCCTGTCTACAGGCATCGTCCCACCTTCCCTCAAAATTGCTGCTGTTACCCCCATTCTAAAAAAACCTGGTCTAAACCCTGACACCCTAAACAACTTCAGACCCATCTCCAACCTACCCTTTCTGTCAAAAGTTTTGGAACGCGCTGTAGCCACTCAACTCAAACATCATCTCTCTGCCAATAACTTGTATGAAACATTCCAATCCGGATTCCGCTCCAACCACAGTACTGAAACTGCTCTCCTCAAAATCACCAACGACCTTCTCCTCTCCTCTGACGCTGGCAACCTCAACATTCTCGTCCTCCTCGACCTCAGCGCTGCCTTTGACACCATCGATCACACTATCCTCCTCACCCGACTTGAATCCACCTTTAACGTCACCGGCACTGCCCTCTCTTGGATTAAATCATACCTCTCTGACAGATGCCAGTTCATCTCCATCAATAACTGCAAATCCCCCACTGCTCCCCTCCCCCAAGGTGTCCCCCAAGGTTCAGTTCTTGGCCCCCTCCTCTTCATCCTTTACCTGTCCCCGCTCGGTCACTTAATCCGCCGTCATGGTCTCCAATTCCACTGCTTCGCCGATGACATCCAGCTTTTCATCTCCACCAAGTCCGTCTCCACCGACACCCACTCTATCCTGACAAACTGCATCACTGAAATAAAATCCTGGCTTCAAATCAACTTCCTCAAGCTTAACTGTGATAAATCTGAAATAATCATCATTGGCCCAAAAACGCTCACAAAATCCACCCATAACTTTGCCCTCAACATCGACGGTATCCCAGTATCCACCTCCCCTCACATCCGGAATCTTGGCGTCATCTTTGACCAAACCCTTTCCTTCGACAAATACACTAAACAGATCACAAAGTCAGCCTTCTTTCACCTGAAAAACATTGCCCGTCTCCGCTCATCCCTCTCCTCCACGGCTGCAGAAACCCTCATCCACGCCTTCATCACCTCCCGTCTGGACTACTGCAATAGCCTCCTCTATGGTTCACCCTCAAAAATCACCAATAAACTCCAATACATTCAGAACTCCGCTGCCCGTCTACTCACTCATTCCCGGACCCGTGACCACATCACCCCCGTCCTTTACAAGCTTCACTGGCTCCCCATCCCCCAGAGAATCCAGTACAAAATCCTCCTCTTGACATACAAAGCCCTCCATAACCTGGCCCCATCCTACCTGGCTGACCTCCTCTCCAGACACACTCCCACCCGCAACCTCCGCTCTGCTGGTACCAACCTCCTGACCCCCTCCATCCGGACCAAATTCAGATCCTGGGGGGACAGGGCCTTCTCCATCGCTGCTCCCACCCTCTGGAACTCACTACCTCACACCATCAGAGACTCCTCCTCACTCACCACATTCAAAACATCACTAAAGACCCACCTGTTCAACGCTGCATTCAACATTCAACCCACAGCATTTAACCCCTGACTATCTCTTCTCCTTCTCCCTCCTTTTGCTTTAAATATTTCCCTATTGATTCTTGTCTTGTCTTTTTGATTCTTGTCTTATATATATGCCGTATATCGCTGCTGTTTGTTTTCTTGATTCTTGTCTTTTTGCAATTGTTGTTTTCATGTATTGTTATGCATTATGTTTTCCACTCTGTCAAAGCGCCTTTGGGCTTCTGGAAAAGCGCTATACAAAATAAATGAATTATTATTATTATTATTATTATTATTATTACTTACCGAGCTATGGCGATTTAGCCGTTCGCCGTTCGCTTTGGCGTTGCGAATGGACCAAACCATTGCATGTAAATAGAGGGGGGGGTTCTGTGGTCGTTGCGAATGGACCAAACCATTCATGTAAATAGAGGGGGGGGGGTTCTGTGGTCGTTACTGCCACGTGGTTTCAAAGTTTTTTTTTGTTGTTGTTTGCACGCATGTTTTTTTGCACCCACGTACGGGCACGCCCTAGGATGTTTACACACACACACCCCTACACAAATTTTTTTTTTTTTTTTTTTTTGGCAAGGAACGGGCACCCACGTACGGGCACGTCCTAGCTTATATATAGTACGGGCATGCCCTAGTAATTCTTAAATGGAAGAAGTTTGGAACAACCAGGACTCTTCCTAGAGCTGGCCGTCCGGCCAAACTGAGCAATCGGGGGAGAAGGGCCTTGGTAAGAGAGGTGACCAAGAACCGGATGGTCACTCTGGCTGAGCTCCAGAGATCCTGTGTGCAGATGGGAGAAACTTCCAGAAGGACAACCATCACTGCAACACTCCACCAATCTGGGCTTTATGGCAGAGTGGCCAGAGGGAAGCCAAACAGTTCAATCTTGGTTTCATCAGACCACAGAATCTTGTTTCTCTCAGTCTGAGAGTCCGTTCGGTGCTTTTTTGCAAACTCCAAGCGGGCTTTCAGGTGTCCGCGCTGGTTGGAGGAGAGGAGGGCTGACGTCACGTGACGGCGAGTAAAACCTCTCGCTCGCCGGCATTCTCTCTCTTCCCTTGGCCCTCTTCCTCTGGACTGTCCATTTGTGTTGGCTCTTCTCATTTTGGCTTCCTTCCCGTTTGGACCTCTTTCCTGCTTGCCTTTCGTTCACGTTTGGACGTCTTCTCTTGCGATCCGGAGATTGCCCTGCTTGTTGGACGTTGGAGACATTGGAGCGCCGATGAACCTCTTGCCCGGCGTTCATGCACAGGACCTCGCGGGCGTTCATGCACGGGACCTCGCGGGCGTTCATGCACGGGACCTCGCGGGCGTTCATGCACGGGACCTCGCGGGCGTTCATGCACGGGACCTCGCGGCGTTCATGCACGGGACCTCGCGGGCGTTCATGCACGGGACCTCGCGGGCGTTCATGCACGGGACCTCGCGGGCGATCGCGCAGGGGCGCGAGGCTTGCCGGCAGCGGCGTACGGGGGCCTGACGGAGCGCGAACATCGGAGCCTAGACGGCCGAACGGACCCGACATCCAGACAGAATAGACGCATACACAACACGACAAAACGTTAATTTTATTACCCTTCCCATTGTCTGTATTTGAAGTCTGTGAGTGGGATCCCAACCTAGGTTTTAGTTCTTCCGTCGCGTTCTTTGTTATGTTGTACCGTTTAATAAATATTTCTTTTTCTACATTTTACCTCTGCGTCGGATTGAATTGATTTTCAGGGTGAAGACATCGTCGGACCATCAGGTAAGCCGCGGCATTCTCCCCCAACCCCCCCCCCCCCCCACGCTCGTGTATGATCCGCCATTGAATTGGAAACGCCTCGTTAAGCTCGATTCCATCCGTGGACGCTCTGTCTTAATAGGGTCGTCCACAGGACAATATATACATACACACATACATGTGCATGTACATATATATGAACATAACATTCGCAGACCTCAGTATCATCCCTTTTCAGCTTCGATACCGGCGGCTAAGGTGGGCCAGCAGGGGCACATACGCCTCCAAATGCAGCAACTATACTTGGATACGTACGTACCCCACCCACAGTCAGCGAGAATACAAAATACAACAACAAAACAACAACTTTCACTTTCAGAATCCACAATACCGAAAAAAAAGCATAGTGCAGCATTCAACCAACCACCCACTCTTACAACCTTAACCACTCGACAACAAACACAATCACACACACACACACACACACACACACACACACACACACACAATCACACACACACACAATCACACACACACACAAAGAAACACCCACACAACCGACAGACACCAATCGACGTAACACACACACAAAACAACACACACACACACAACAAAACACACAACCCCCCCCCCCCCCCAAAAAAAAAAAACCACAAAACAAAAAAACACAAACACACAAAAATCACAAACACACAAAAAAACATACGCGATGGTGGAGGAAACACGAGATAGCGTCGAAGAAGCCGGCACGTAATCTCATCACACCATCTCGCTTGGACCCGCTGGTGGCGACCCCAAAGCCACTGGAGACAGGAGAGAGACGAGGGACGTGCAATGGGGAGATAGCGGGTGGTGTGGCTGGGACAGAGAGACTCATTGGGGAGAGGAGACGAGGCACTCACGGATTGCAGGTCTACGTACCCTCGAGTCGACGCTACGAGGCTTTTCGAGGGGACAGACACATAAACACAAACACACATGTACACACACATACACATGTACACACACATACATGTACACACACATACACATAAACACACACATACACATAAACACACACATACATGTACACACATACACATGTACACACACATACATGTACACACACACACACATACATGTACACACACACACATACATGTACACACACACACACACACACAACCACACACATACATGTACACACATACACATAAACACACATACATGCACACACATACACATGTACACACATACATGCACACACACAAACATGTACACACATTGATATACACACGCGCACACACACACACACACACACACACACATACATACATGTACACACACATACATACATACATACATGTACACACACATACATGCGCACACACACACACACACGCGCACACACACACACACACACACACACACACACACACACACACACACACACACACACACACACACACACACACACACACACACACACACACACACACACATACATACATACATACATGTACACACACATACATACACACACACACACATACATACATACATGTACACACACATACATGCGCATGCGCACACACACACACACACACACACACACACACACACACATACACACACACACACACACACACACACACACACACACCCATATACATACACACACCATTACCCGAAAAGGAGCAACGCAGTGGGAGAAAACTGTGGGATGTTGATCTGCGTCGTGGATCCTCCACTTGCTGTGACTGGTTTCTTCTCCATATGGAAAACGCCTCGACTTGTGAAAAACAGACAAATCTGTGACGATCGCACGAACCTGGAAACGTCCGCATCTGCTGTTGCCTGGAAACCGCTCCTGACGCCAAATTCCAACGGAAGGAAATAAAACGAACAAATGCAACGGATTTTGTCCTTTATACCAAGAGGAAAGAAATATATTAACGTTTTATTTAACATCTTTCATCGAACACGAGTGGTGGGGCGTGAAAATCGTGACGTCACCATTCTCATTGAACGTGTCGTGCTGTTGGAAACAAGAAGGGACCATTTGTTACACAAGCTCCGGGGGGTGGGGTTGTGTGTGTGTGTGTGTGTGTGTGTGTGTGTATATATGTGGGTTTGTGTGTGTGTGTGTGTGTGTGTGTGTGTGTGTATGGGTATGTGTGTGGGTGTGTGTGTGTATGTATGTGTGTGTGTATATGTGGGTTTGTGTGTGTGTGTGTGTATATATATATGTGGGTTTGTGTGTGTGTGTGTGTGTGTGTGTGTGTGTGTGTGTATGTGTATGGGTATGTGTGTCTGTGTGTGTGTATGGGTATGTGTGTGTGTGTGTGTGTGTGTATATATATATATATATATATATATATGTGGGTGTGTGTGTGTGTGTGTGTATGGGTATGTGTGTGTGTGTGTGTGTGTGTGTGTGTGTGTGTGTGTGTGTGTGTGTGTCGGTTTGTGTGTGTACAGTGGGGACTTAGGGGGATGTGTATGTGGGTTTGTGTGTGTGTAGTGGGATCTTAGGGGGTTGTGTATGTGGGTTTGTGTGTGTGTAGTGGGATCTTAGGTGGATGTGTATGTGGGTTTGTGTGTGTGTAGTGGGATGTGTATGTGGGTTTGTGTGTGTGTAGTGGGATCTTTGGGGGGATGTGTATGTGGGTTTGTGTGTGTGTAGTGGGATCTTCGGGGGATGTGTATGTGGGTTTGTGTGTGTGTAGTGGGATCTTAGGGGGATGTGTATGTGGGTTTGTGTGTGTGTAGTGGGATCTTAGGGGGTTGTGTATGTGGGTTTGTGTGTGTGTAGTGGGATCTTAGGGGGTTGTGTATGTGGGTTTGTGTGTGTGTAGTGGGATCTTAGGGGGTTGTGTATGTGGGTTTGTGTGTGTACAGTGGGATTTAGGGGGATGTGTATGTGGGTTTGTGTGTGTACAGTGGGAACTTAGGGGAATGTGTGTATGCGGGTTTGTGTGTGTACAGTGGGATTTAGGGGGATGTGTATGTGGGTTTGTGTGTGCACAGTGGGAACTTATGGGGATGTGTATGTGGTTGTGTATGTGGTGTGTTTGTGGAAATATTATGTTGTTGTTTTGCTTCTTCCCCCCCCCCCCCCCCCTCCTCCCCTCTTTGGGATAAGATAGGGACATCTGCTGGGGCGTTTGATTGTCTTGTCCGTATTGTCTTGGCGTCTGTCCGTCTTTATTTAATGACATACTTTACCCCCACATGTCCGAGGGATTTTCCGACGGTTTTTGTATTGCTTGGTTGTGTATCCTGTGTTTTGGTTTATCTTGAGTAAAGGATTTGCATTCATTCTACTGTTTTGAATTTTCATGGCATTACTGGATTGGCATACATTTGCATACTGTTTGTCGGTGAGTGTGGGTGTAAAGTTGCGTCAGCATTTGGATGATAACTCCGCTCGGTCACATCTGACTGCTTAAATGGTGCGACCCGCACACGGGGAACGTATTGACCTCCCAAGTACGTCAATTAGGACCTCCCGGGCAATAGGCCGCACCCCGAGGCCTCTACCCAAGGGCCAGGTCGTAACATTGTCTATGCATTTCTCTTTCTGTCTGTCTGTGAACAGAATATCTCAAACAAAAAGTTATGGAAGGATTCAGATGAAACTTGGTGGAGAGGTTAGGTGGTCGTCAAGGAAGAATTGCTTAGATTTTGATGAATAGATTTAGATTTAGATTAGACGATCCGGGTCACTGTTTCGCCTCTCAGAGCACGTTTTACAATGTTATCAGGGTCACTGTGTCGCCTCTCAGAGCGTGTTTTACAATGGTATCCGGGTCACTGTGTCACCTCTCAGAGCGTGTTTTACAATGGTATCCGCGTCACTGTGTCGCCTCTTAGAGCGTGTTTCACAATGTTATCAGGGTCACTGTGTCGCCTCTCAGAGCGTGTTTTACAATGTTATCAGGGTCACTGTGTCACCTCTCAGAGCGTGTTTTACAATGTTATCCGGGTCACTGTGTCGCCTCTCAGAGCGTGTTTTACAATGTTATCAGGGTCACTGTGTCACCTCAGAGCACGTTTCACAATGGTATCCGGGTCACTGTGTCGCCTCTTAGAGCGTGTTTCACAATGTTATCCGGGTCACTGTTTCGCCTCTCAAAGCGTGTTTTACAATGTTATCAGGGTCACTGTGTCGCCTCTTAGAGCGTGTTTCACAATGTTATCAGGGTCACTGTGTCACCTCTCAGAGCGTGTTTCACAATGTTATCCAGGTCACTGTTTTGTCTCTCAGAGCGTGTTTCACAATGTTATCCAGGTCACTGTTTTGTCTCTCAGAGCGTGTTTCACAATGTTATCAGCGTCACTGTGTCGCCTCTCAGAGCGTGTTTCACAATGTTATCCAGCTCACTGTGTCGCCTCTCAGAGCGTGTTTTACAATGTTATCCGGGTCACTGTCGCCTCTCAGAGCGTGTTTCACAATGTTATCCGGGTCACTGTGTCAGCGTGTCGCCTCTCAGAGCGTGTTTCACAATGTTATCCGGGTCACTGTGTCAGCGTGTCGCCTCTCAGAGCGTGTTTTACAATGTTATCCGGGTCACTGTGTCGCCTCTCAGAGCGTGTTTCACAATGTTATCCAGGTCACTGTGTCGCCTCTGAGCGTGTTTCACAATGTTATCCGGGTCACTGTGTTGCCTCTCAGAGCGTGTTTCACAATGTTATCCGGGTCACTGTGTCGCCTCTCAGAGTGTGTTTCACAATGTTATCCGGGTCACTGTGTCACCTCTCAGAGTGTGTTTTACAATGTTATCCGGGTCACTGTGTCACCTCTCAGAGCGTGTTTCACAATGTTATCCGGGTCACTGTGTCACCTCTCAGAGCGTGTTTCACAATGTTATCAGGGTCACTGTGTCACCTCTCAGAGCGTGTTTTACAATGTTATCCAGGTCACTGTGTCGCCTCTCAGAGCGTGTTTCACAATGTTATCCGGGTCACTGTGTCACCTCTCAGAGCGTGTTTTACAATGTTACCCGGGTCACTGTTTTGCCTCTCAGAGCGTGTTTCACAATGTTATCAGGTCACTGTGTCGCCTCTCATAGCGTGTTTTACAATGTTATCCGGGTCACTGTGTCGCCTCTCAGAGCGTGTTTCACAATGTTATCCAGGTCACTGTGTCACCTCTCAGAGCGTGTTTCACAATGTTAGCCTGGTCACTGTTTTGTCTCACAGAGCGTGTTTCACAATGTTATCAGGGTCACTGTGTCGCCTCTCAGAGCGTGTTTCACAATGTTATCCAGGTCACTGTGTCGCCTCTCAAAGCGTGTTTTACAATGCTATCCGGGTCACTGTGTCGCCTCTCAGAGCGTGTTTCACAATGTTATCCAGGTCACTGTGTCGCCTCTGAGCGTGTTTCACAATGATAATATCCAGGTCACTGTGTCGCCTCTCAGAGCATGTTTCACAATGTTAGTCAGGTCACTGTGTCGCCTCTCACAGAGCGTGTTTCACAATGTTATCCAGGTCACTGTGTCGCCTCTCACAGAGCGTGTTTCACAATGTTATCCGGGTCACTGTGTCGCCTCTCAGAGCGTGTTTCACAATGTTATCCAGGTCACTGTGTCCCCTCTCAGAGCGTGTTTCACAATGTTCTATTAATGCTCCATCGCCAATCGTTTAAATTAATGCTCTAGTGCCAATTGCTTCTATTAACGCTCCATCGGTAATCGCTTCTATTAACGCTATGTCACCAATCATTTATATTAACGCCATATCATCAGTCGCTTATATTAATGCTCTAGTGCCAATCGCTTCTATTAATGCTCTATCACCAATCACTTATATTAACGCTCTATCACCAATCACTTATATTAACGCTATATCACCAATCGCTTATATTAACGCTATATCACCAATCACTTATATTAACGCTATATCACCAATCGCTTATATTAACGCTATATCACCAATCACTTATATTAACGCTATATCACCAATCGCTTATATTAACGCTATATCACCAATCACTTATATTAACGCTATATCACCAATCACTTATATTAACACTCCATTGGTAAATCGCTTCTATTAACGCGAAATCACCATTCACTTATATTAACGCTATATCACCAATCACTTATATTAACGCTCTATCACCAATCACTTATATTAACGCTCCATTGGTAATCGCTTCTATTAACGCTATATCACCAATCACTTATATTAACGCTCCATTGGTAATCGCTTCTATTAACGCTCTATCACCAATCGCTTCTATTAACGCTCTATCACCAATCACTTATATTAACGCTCTATCACCAATCACTTATGTTAACGCTCCATTGGTAATCGCTTCTATTAACGCTATATCACCAATCACTTATATTAACGCTCTATTGGTAATCACTTCTATTAACTCTATATCACCAATCACTTATATTAACGCTCCATTGGTAATCGCTTCTATTAACGCTATATCACCAATCACTTATATTAACGCTCCATTGGTAATCGCTTCTATTAACGCTATATCACCAATCACTTATATTAACGCTCCATTGGTAATCGCTTCTATTAACGCTATATCACCAATCGCTTATATTAACGCTCTATCACCAATCACTTATATTAACGCTCTATCACCAATCGCTTATATTAACGCTATATCACCAATCACTTATATTAACGCTCTATCACCAATCACTTATATTAACGCTCTATCACCAATCACTTATATTAACGCTCTATCACCAATCACTTATATTAACGCTCTATCACCAATCGGTTATATTAACGCTATATCACCAATCACTTATATTAACGCTCCATTGGTAATCGCTTCTATTAATGCTATATCACCAATCACTTATATTAACGCTCCATTGGTAATCCCTTCTATTAACGCTATATCACCAATCACTTATATTAACGCTCTATTGGTAATCGCTTCTATTAACGCTATATCACCAATCACTTATATTAACGCTCTATTGGTAATCGCTTCTATTAATGCTATATCACCAATCACTTATATTAATGCTCCATTGGTAATCGCTTCTATTAACGCGATGTCACCAATCACTTATATTAACGCTATATCACCAATCGCTTCTATTAACGCTATGTCACCAATCGCTTCTATTAATGCTCTATCGCCAATCGCTTCTATTAATGCTCTATCGCCAATCGCTTCTATGAATGCTCTATCGCTTCTATTAACGCTATATCGCCAATCACTTATATTAACGCTCGACCAATCGCTTTTCTTAATGCTCTATCGCCAATCACTTCTATGAACGCTCTAGCCCCAATCACTTGTATGAATGCTCTATCGCCAATCACTTCTATGAATGCTCTAGCCCCAATCACTTCTATGAATGCTCTATCGCCAATCACTTCTATGAATGCTCTAGCCCCAATCACTTCTATGAATGCTCTATCGCCAATCACTTCTATGAATGCTCTATCGCCAATCACTTCTATGAATGCTCTATCGCCAATCACTTCTATGAATGCTCTATCGCCAATCACTTCTATGAATGCTCTATCGCCAATCACTTCTATGAATGCTCTAGCCCCAATCACTTCTATGAATGCTCTATCGCCAATCACTTCTATGAATGCTCTAGCCCCAATCACTTCTATGAATGCTCTATCGCCAATCACTTCTATGAATGCTCTAGCCCCAATCACTTCTATGAATGCTCTATCGCCAATCACTTCTATGAATGCTCTAGCCCCAATCACTTCTATGAATGCTCTATCGCCAATCACTTCTATGAATGCTCTAGCACCAATCACTTCTATGAACGCTCTAGCCCCAATCACTTCTATGAATGCTCTAGCCCCAATCACTTCTATGAATGCTCTAGCACCAATCACTTCTATGAACGCTCTAGCACCAATCACTTATATGAACTGTCTAGCACCAATCACTTCTATGAATGCTCTAGCCCCAATCACTTCTATGAATGCTCTAGCCCCAATCACTTCTATGAATGCTCTAGCCCCAATCACTTCTATGAATGCTCTATCGCTAATCACTTCTATGAATGCTCTATCCCCAATCACTTCTATGAATGCTCTATCGCCAATCACTTCTATGAATGCTCTAGCCCCAATCACTTCTATGAATGCTCTATCGCCAATCACTTCTATGAATGCTCTAGCCCCAATCACTTCTATGAATGCTCTATCGCCAATCACTTCTATGAATGCTCTATCGCCAATCACTTCTATGAATGCTCTAGCACCAATCACTTCTATGAATGCTCTAGCCCCAATCACTTCTATGAATGCTCTAGCCCCAATCACTTCTATGAATGCTCTAGCACCAATCACTTATATGAACGCTCTAGCACCAATCACTTCTATGAACTGTCTAGCACCAATCACTTCTATGAATGCTCTAGCCCCAATCACTTCTATGAATGCTCTAGCCCCAATCACTTCTATGAATGCTCTAGCCCCAATCACTTCTATGAATGCTCTATCGCCAATCACTTCTATGAATGCTCTAGCCCCAATCACTTCTATGAACGCTCTAGCACCAATCACTTCTATGAATGCTCTAGCCCCAATCACTTATATGAACGCTCTAGCCCCAATCACTTCTATGAACGCTCTAGCACCAATCACTTATATGAATGCTCTAGCCCCAATCACTTCTATGAACGCTCTAGCCCCAATCGCTTCTATGAACGCTCTAGCCCCAATCACTTATATGAACGCTCTAGCCCCAATCACTTCTATGAACGCTCTAGCCCCAATCGCTTCTATGAACGCTCTATCGCCAATCGCTTCTATGAACACTCTAGCCCCAATCACTTCTATGAACGCTCTAGCCCCAATCACTTCTATGAACGCTCTAGCCCCAATCACTTCTATGAACGCTCTAGCCCCAATCACTTCTATGAACGCTCTAGCCCCAATCACTTCTATGAACGCTCTAGCCCCAATCACTTCTATGAAGGCTCTAGCCCCAATCACTTCTATGAATGCTCTAGCCCCAATCACTTCTATGAAGGCTCTAGCCCCAATCACTTCTATGAATGCTCTAGCCCCAATCACTTCTATGAACGCTCTAGCCCCAATCACTTCTATGAAGGCTCTAGCCCCAATCACTTCTATGAATGCTCTAGCACCAATCACTTCTATGAACTGTCTAGCACCAATCACTTCTATGAATGCTCTAGCCCCAATCACTTCTATGAATGCTCTATCGCCAATCACTTCTATGAATGCTCTAGCCCCAATCACTTCTATGAACGCTCTAGCACCAATCACTTCTATGAATGCTCTAGCCCCAATCACTTCTATGAACGCTCTAGCCCCAATCACTTCTATGAACGCTCTAGCCCCAATCGCTTCTATGAACGCTCTAGCCCCAATCACTTCTATGAACGCTCTAGCCCCAATCACTTCTATGAACGCTCTAGCCCCAATCACTTCTATGAACGCTCTATCGCCAATCACTTCTATGAACGCTCTAGCCACAATCACTTCTATGAACGCTCTAGCCCCAATCACTTCTATGAATGCTCTAGCCCCAATCACTTCTATGAACGCTCTAGCCCCAATCACTTCTATGAACGCTCTAGCCCCAATCACTTCTATGAACGCTCTATCGCCAATCACTTCTATGAACGCTCTAGCCCCAATCACTTCTATGAACGCTCTAGCCCCAATCACTTCTATGAACGCTCTATCGCCAATCACTTCTAAGAACGCTCTAGCCCCAATCACTTCTATGAACGCTCTAGCCCCAATCACTTCTATGAACGCTCTAGCCCCAATCACTTCTATGAACGCTCTAGCCCCAATCACTTCTTTGAACGCTTTATTGCCAATCGCTTCTATTGACGAATAAAGACCTGTAATTAAAGTGTTTTTCACCATTGTGTTTTAATAAATAACCGTTGTGCATTTTCCATCTGCTTCCTTCTCGTCCTTTCTTCCATTTATCCGACATAAAGGTGCACGTAGTGGATAGACAGGAGTTATTCCCCACTATTTTACTTCTGCAGTGTTTATTCCGTGTTCACTCATGGTTCTTAATCTTCCTTGATGGAATCTTTGTGAGGCCATAATGTAATCGTAGTTGGAAGACGGGTTAACGCTGAGGATGCGGTCCTTATTTGAGGTCATTGGGTCACCAACAGGTAAGGCGACAAAGGCAAGAGGACCACGTTACACCCATTTATCGCAACTGATGTCTGAGGTTGCTTAACAACCCGTTGGGCTGCGGAATTATCTGTGGCCTGGTTGCCTCAGGTCCGGAGGTCAGATAGCGGGTCCGAGGAACCCCCTTGTGGTAAGCCCTGATCCCTGGTGCCGTAACAATATGTATGACAGGAAGCAGTGTAAAAAATTTCAAATGTTTTTTATAAAGTCCAAATGTACCACAATTACAAATCGAATGCCTTTTTCCACAAAGTAACTTAAAACAAGCCTGCTGGATTAGAAGGGCTTGTACTTCGTTAAGAATATTACATTGATGACCGTGAGGTCAAGCCGAGCTGGAGAGCTGGACTACGCTATAAGCCCGTACAAAGGAGGTAGCGGGAGCGTTTAGGCAGCGAGTGTTGAGAATGTCAGGACTTGGAAACTCTACACAAGTCCATCATAAAGCTGCAAGGCCTGGATGATGGAAGGGTCAGATTTTGAGCCGTCTTGGAATTCCTGCAAAGTCAGCCGTCCATCTTGATTCTGCACACAGGCCAACAGGGAAAGCGAAACGTGTAAAGTTTAAGGTAAACGTGTTGGTGTTTAGGTACAACAGTGTTAAGTTTAAGGTAAACGTGTTGGTGTTTAGGTACAACAGTGTAAAGTTTAAGGTAAACGTGTTGGTGTTTAGGTTCAACAGTGTTAGGTTTAAGGTAAACGTGATGGTGTTTAGGTTCAACAGTGTTAAGTTTAAGGGAAACGTGTTGGTATTTAGGTACAACAGTGTTAAGTTTAAGGTTTTGTGTCCCAAACCCATCTCTCTCAGTACCCACCTTTCCCAGTCGAACAAAGCTGCTCCTGGACTCTGTGTCCTTCTCTCCTGACAAGGTGGAGAAGTTTTTGTCAAACCTCGACTCTGATTCTGCAACTGGACCAGACGGCATCAGCCCACAGGTCCTAAAATCCTGCTCTGCCGCTCTATCTCACCCTCTCTCTGTTCTTTTCACCCGCTCTTTTGCTCAAGGTCATCTGCCAGCATCTTGGTAATCAGCAAACATTACCGCTTTACACAAAAAGGAGCAAAAACAGATCCTTGCAACTACAGACCAATCAGCCTGCTCCCAATTATCAGCAAAGTCATGGAATCCATCATTTCTTCGGATATCAAATCCTTCCTCTTCTCCAATGGCTTGATCTCTGATCATCAATTTAAATTCAGACAAGGCCATTCTACTCTGGACATGCTGCTTCTGCTGTCTCAACAATGGATAGAGGTCCTCAATGCCAAACAGGAAATCAGAGCTGTCTCCCTTGACATATCACATGCCTTCGATACGGTCTGGCACCCAGCTCTGCTCACCAAACTCTCCTCCTATGGTATCCATGGAAATCTCCACTCATGCCTTGCGGACTTCCTCTCTGGTCGTAGGCAACGTGTGGCCCTGAATGGATTTCTGTCATCTCCCCTTCCTGTTCTGGCTGGAGTTCCCCAAGGTAGTGCGCTGGGCCCTGTGCTATTTCTGGTCTTCATCAATGATCTCTCCGACTCTCTGGAAAATGCTCTCTATCTCTTTGCTGATGACTCCACTATCTGCCGCTCCATTCCTCATGCCTCAGATCGGCAGACTGCAGCCTTCTCACTCTCTGCAGACCTGGACAAAATCACAGACTGGTCAAACAAGTGGAACATGTCTTTCAATCCTGACAAATCCCACACTCTTACTATGTCTCTCCGAAAAGACCGACTGGAAAACCCTCCCATCTACTTTCTCAACAATCCTCTCCAAGAAGTTCTGTCACTCAAGCTTTTGGGTCTCACTATCTGCCATGATCTTTCCTGGGAAAACCACATTT
This sequence comes from Myxine glutinosa, assembly GCF_964187855.1. NCBI lineage: Eukaryota > Metazoa > Chordata > Myxini > Myxiniformes > Myxinidae > Myxine > Myxine glutinosa. The sequence continues at coordinate 3,677,195 of NC_136273.1, read as the reverse complement.
CCAAGCTTGCCTCCAAAGCCAGTCGCCGACTGGGCATCCTCCGTCGTGCGAAGTCCTTCCTTGGCACACCTGAGCTCCTCACCACATACAAGGCTTTCATCCGCAGCTCAAGGGAATACTGTTCCCCCCTCTGGGTCGGTGCTCCTGCCTCACACATAGCTCGGCTTCACACTGTTGAAACCAAAGCTTTCAGAATCATTGGAATCTCCTGCGATGAGGCTAACTCCGAGGGCCTTTCACTTACTCACCGCGGGCTTCTTCGCGGGTGGTCTTCCTGTCTTCTACCGACTCCTCTCCGGCCCTGCTCCCCCAGCTCTCTCTGTGCTCTGTCCCCCTAATATTCCTACAGGTCGCACAAGATCGACCAGCAACCCTCTTATGGTTAAACTGCCAAAATCTAGACTCTCTGCTCACCTTCACTCTTTCATTCCTCTTTTCTCCCGCCTCTGGAACAAACTCCCCCACTCCCTTCAATCCCACTCCTCCCTCCAGGTTTTTAAAACAGCTGTTCACCACCATCTCTTATCTTCCCCCATCCAAAACCTTGATCTTTTCTACCCCCGCTAATTCACCCCAGATACACTTTTTTGAAATTCCAACTTCTTTCCTGGAAGTCCTTGCAGTGTTGATGTGTTTTATACCTCTCCCACCTCCCCCCAAGCCCTCCCCCTCCCACATTTCTCTTGATGTCCTTGCTCTCAAATGTTGTGTTTGTGTCCTTCCCCCTCTCTCCCCATTTTGGGTTCCGCTCCGCTTATATTGCGCTTTATGTGTCGGTTTGACTTTTTGTGTGATTAATGTTCGCTCTTTCACGAGCCTCGATCTTGTATACAAACAAACAAACAAAAAAAAAAAAAAAAAAAAAAAAAAGGTTTGAGGTAAACCTGTTGGTGTTTAGGTACAACAGTGTTAAGTTTAAGGTCAACCTCTGCTCTCCCCTCTGGGCTGGTGCTCCTGCCTCACACCTAGCCCGTCTTCACGCTGTTGAAACCAAAGCGTTCAGAATCATTGGAATCTCCCGCAATGAAGCTAACTCCGAGGGCCTTTCACACACTCACCGCAGGCAGGTTGGTGGTCTTTCCCTCTTCTACCGACTCCTCTCCGGCCTTGCTCCCCCAGCCCTCTCTGGGCTCTCTGGGCTCTGTCCACCCAAATATTCCTACAGGAAACTGTACTTCCAGGAAAGATCTGCCTGCAACCCTCTTATGGTTAAACTGCCAAAATCAAGACTCTCTGCTCACCTTCACTCTTTCATTCCTCCTTTTTCACGCCTCTGGAACAAACTCCCTCACTCTTCAATCCCACTCCACCCTCCAGGTATTTAAAACAGCTGTTCACCACCATCTCTTATCTTCCCCCATCCAAAACCTTGATGTTTTCTACCCCCGCTAATTTCACCCCAAATCCACTTTTTTAAATACCAACTTCTTTCCTGGAAGTCCTTGGTGTGCTTGTGTTTTATACTTCTCCCACCGCCCCCCCCCCCCCTTCCCACGTCGCCTCCCCCCAAGCCCTCTTCCTCCCACACATCTCCCGATGTCCCTGCTCTCAAATGTTGTTTGTGTGCTTCCCCTCCTCTCCCCATCTTGTCTACCGCTCCCTCTTTTTATATCTTTTGTTTGTCTGTTTGATTTGTTTGTGTGATAAATATTAGCTCTTTCACGAGCCTCGATTCTGTATACAAAAAAAAAAAAAAAAAAAAAAAAAAAAAAAAAATACCAACACGTTTACCATACAACACGTTTACCAAAAAATACCAACACGTTTACCATACAACACGTTTACCAAAAAATACCAACACGTTTACCAACCGTTTACCAACACGTTTACCATACAACACGTTTACCAAAAAATACCAACACGTTTACCAACACGTTTACCAAAACGTTTACTATACAACACGTTTACCTTAAACTTAACACTGTCGTACCTAAACACCATCACGTTTACCTTAAACTTAACACTGTTGTCCCTAAACACCAACACGTTTACCTTAAACTTAACACTGTCGTACCTAAACACCATCACGTTTACCTTAAACTTAACACTGTCGTACCTAAACACCAACACGTTTACCTTAAACTTAACACTGTTGTACCTAAACACCATCACGTTTACCTTAAATTTAACTCTGTTGTACCTAAATACCAACACGTTTACCTTAAACTTAACACTGTTGTACCTAAACACCAACACGTTTAGCTTAAATTTAACTCTGTTGTACCTAAATACCAACACGTTTACCTTAAACTTAACACTGTTGTACCTAAATACCAACACGTTTACCTTAAACTTAACACTGTTGTACCTAAATACCAACACGTTTACCTTAAACTTAACACTGTCATACCTAAACACCATCACGTTTACCTTAAACTTAACACTGTCGTACCTAAACACCAGCACGTTTACCTTAAACTTAACACTGTTGTACCTAAACACCATCACGTTTACCTTAAACTTAACACTGTTGTACCTAAATACCAACACGTTTACCTTAAACTTAACACTGTCGTGCCTAAAACTGTAAACTGTTAAGTTTAAGGTAAACGTGTTGTTATTTAGGTACACCATAGATCAACGTTGATTAAACGAGCGAGGCCACAAGTCAGGTCCCTCAACCATAGCTCTACCTATCGGCCTGGATTTCAGTCCCATGTCTGCTTTTTGATTTCACACCATCCGTAAATGTTGTGTTTACCTGCACGTTCCGTTAATCGTTGGTATTGTGACAACGTTGGGGTTTATCCATATAATCACATTGCCTCACACATTATTTGCTGTTGACCATGTGACCAAACAATTTCACCGAGTTCCACTCTGATGCCAGCCTGTTGATGCCAGCCTGTTGATGCCTACCTTGTCCATCAAGGTAAATATTCTATCGACTCGCTTTTCTGGGGTGTTTTCTTCCTCCGGCAGGTCCACGGTGTTTCCCTGATGAAAGACCTTGGTCAACGCTTTGTCCCTCATCACATGAGCATATAAATAAATAATTCTTACTTTCATCGATAAGGATACAATCATTATTATTCCTTCATTGTCAATATTATTCCTTCAAGGAATGTGACAATGATGAACATGTGCGTTGATGGACGTCGGGAACTGACCATCATTTGATAAATGGAGTCCACGATGTCGAGCATCTCTCGCCGTGTGATGAAACCATCGCTGTCGATGTCGTATAGTTTGAAAGCCCCTGAAATGGCAGTGGGAGTCACTGTTGGACAAACACTCATGCACCATTTGTTACAAACACTCATGCACCCTTTGTTACAAAGACTCATGCACCCTTTGTTACAAACACTCGTGCACCCTTTGTTACAAAGACTCATGCACCATTTGTTACAAACACTCATGCACCCTTTGTTACAAACACTCGTGCACCCTTTGTTACAAACACTCGTGCACCCTTTGTTACAAACACTCGTGCACCCTTTGTTACAAACACTCGTGCACCCTTTGTTACAAACACTCGTGCACCCTTTGTTACAAACACTCGTGCACCCTTTGTTACAAACACTCGTGCACCCTTTGTTACAAACACTCGTGCACCCTTTGTTACAAACACTCGTGCACCCTTTGTTACAAACACTCGTGCACCCTTTGTTACAAACACTCGTGCACCCTTTGTTACAAACACTCGTGCACCCTTTGTTACAAACACTCGTGCACCCTTTGTTACAAACACTCGTGCACCCTTTGTTACAAACACTCGTGCACCCTTTGTTACAAATGTCAGCCATTAGGGTTTAAACCCCATGACTCAATTGAGTATAACATCTGAAATTATATATCGTGCTTCTGAAAAACTGATTTGAACTCAGCTGCAGGCAGAGGTGAGTGGACAAAATGTGGTTTCGAGGCTCGACGTGCAGGGTGGATCCTTAGCCCAGTAAGCAAGTCCTTGAATGTATGTGCCAAACAGTAGATAATATGGTCGCGACCCACGTACAGGGAAAACATGTCGCTAAACGCCTTCTTCACAAAGGGAACAATTAATTATATATCTTTGTAGTTTCTAGTATGTCTCCTAAAAACAAAGACGTAACCAACCTCGGGAGAAATATAGACATTACATATCCTTGATTGTTAATGTATTCAGCACGTGTATCCAATCATTCATCTACCATTTAGCCTAGTGTATGAGAATATTTACTTCGGCCTGCGCTCGGGTCTGATATGTTTAGATAAAGAGCCAAAAAAGCTCAGCCTATCCCATGCTTACATCTGTTTGTCCAAGTTTGGCCTTCTGTAGGAAGGGACAATGGGAGGTGTTGTCGTTATGGCCCAGGGTTTGCTATGTCTTTAGCGCAGATTCTTGTCTGATATTTTGCTATAAATGAAATGACTTTTTGCTTATTTTTTAGCGAGTGTCTTGAGGAATTGCCCGCTGCGTGTTAGGCGGTGCATTCTTGAGCCTCGCTCCACACTGTGTGTTTGTAATCGATCCCATTAAACATTGCTGCTCTGATTCTTCTTCTTCTTCCTTCCCTTGAGGTCTTCGACCGACAATTTTGGTGTCAGAAGTGGGATCATCCAAGTGTGCAGACGAGGTGGACCCTCACGTTCTAGGTCGGGAAGGAAGCCTGCCGGCACCTAATTTGGGTAAGCAATTTTTGCACATCGAAATTGAAGCCTCCTGCCTTGCTTTGGACGTGTGGACCTCTGTCGGCTGTACCACCTGGCTTGCATTCCGAACCATATTTAGTTTAAACCAGAGCAGCAGTGGGTAATGAATCGATTATACAGGGCGCCCGAGATAAGGAGGGATATCCCTCAGGTAAGCTTCCAGCGTGGGAAGCAGGTAGACCCATATGTGGGTGATAGATAATAGGTTTTAAGTTACTCCGGCGTGAGAACTGCGTTTAAGGTTAGGAATCGGGGGGCGACCCGATCTTAGGACTACAGGAGGGACTAGCCCAAGAAAGGTAGGACGATGAGTATTTTAAGTTAAGCTACGCACTGGATGTGTTGGAGTGAGCACAGGTATTTGTGTATAAGGGAATGAATGATCTGTCATTGCAGCGTGTATTTGTGTTTATTGTGTGTGTGTCATTGATGTGTGTCATGGATTGACAAGGGGTTCCCCAAATTGCCTACGGGCGTTGGGCAATCCGGATGAGTAAAATTGGGAGTGAAAGTCAAAAATGATAGGCTGACACAAACACTCGTGCACCCTTTGTTACAAACACTCGTGCACCCTTTGTTACAAACACTCGTGCACCCTTTGTTACAAACACTCGTGCACCCTTTGTTACAAACACTCGTGCACCCTTTGTTACAAACACTCGTGCACCCTTTGTTACAAACACTCGTGCACCCTTTGTTACAAACACTCGTGCACCCTTTGTTACAAACACCCGTGCACCCTTTGTTACAAACACCCGTGCACCCTTTGTTACAAACACCCGTGCACCCTTTGTTACAAACACCCGTGCACCCTTTGTTACAAACACTCGTGCACCCTTTGTTACAAACACTCGTGCACCCTTTGTTACAAAGACTCGTGCACCGCACCCTTTGTTACAAACACTCGTGCACCCTTTGTTACAAAGACTCGTGCACCCTTTGTTACAAACACTCGTGCACCCTTTGTTACAAACACTCGTGCACCCTTTGTTACAAAGACTCGTGCACCCTTTGTTACAAACACTCGTGCACCCTTTGTTACAAACACTCGTGCACCCTTTGTTACAAACACTCGTGCACCCTTTGTTACAAACACTCGTGCACCCTTTGTTACAAACACCCGTGCACCCTTTGTTACAAACACTCGTGCACCCTTTGTTACAAACACTCGTGCACCCTTTGTTACAAACACTCGTGCACCCTTTGTTACAAACACCCTTGCACCCTTTGTTACAAACACCCGTGCACCCTTTGTTACAAAGACTCATGCACCCTTTGTTACAAACACTCGTGCACCCTTTGTTACAAACACTCGTGCACCGCACCCTTTGTTACAAACACTCGTGCACCCTTTGTTACAAACACTCGTGCACCCTTTGTTACAAACACTCGTGCACCCTTTGTTACAAACACCCGTGCACCCTTTGTTACAAACACTCGTGCACCCTTTGCTACAAACACTCGTGCACCCTTTGTTACAAACACTCGTGCACCCTTTGTTACAAACACTCGTGCACCCTTTGTTACAAACACTCGTGCACCCTTTGTTACAAACACCCGTGCACCCTTTGTTCTTCATCATGATACATTTTTCCATGTCTTATATCTGTTGTTTTTATATGTTTAAGCTTTATTATTTGTGAAGAAGCACAATTTAGTAAATCTTAAATTGTGACTCAACTACATGAAAGTGTAAATAAAGTGAAAGATTAAAGTTCAATAAAATTAACCACTGATGGAAGATTGTGAAGAGCAATATCAAGAACTTACATCGCAATTTCTCATCCAGTGTCCCTCTCGACGTGATCGACAAGGCCTGGATAAATTCCCCAAACTCAATCCGACCGTCCTGTAATGAAACAGTCACACTAAAATCATTCCAAATCCCCCCAAAACAACAACAACAACAACAACACCAACAACAACAACATTATAAAATGTCAGCTGCTCCACAATGTTTACGACACAAAACAATAAATCAAACCTTATTCTCATCAAAGACGTTGAAGACAAACGTGGCAAACTTTGTGGGATCTCCAAATGGAAAGAACTGCTTGTAGATCTTGTGGAAGGTGATCATGTTGAGCTGACCATTGGGACAGTCCTTTATGAAGCCCTTATACCTGCAACCACCACAATGCAAATGGCACCACCGAGGGTTCATCCAAAGAATTAGAGCAACGGTGTGAAGAAGAATCAATAATTACAGCATAATTGCAGTTCTTTTGATCTCTAAAAATGGTTATTAAATTAAATAATAGATTACAATAAGTAATAATTATACAATCAATAATTACAGCATAATTGCAGTTCTTTTGATCTCTAAAAATGGTTATAAAATTAAATTATAGATTACAATAAGTAATAATTATATAATCAATAATTACGGCATAACTGCAGTTCTTTTGATCTCTAAAAATGGTTATAAAATTAAATTATAGATTACAATAAGTAATAATTATATAATCAATAATTACAGCATAATTGCAGTTCTTTTGATCTCTAAAAATGGTTATAAAATTAAATAATAGATTACAATAAGTAATAATTATATAATCAATAATTACAGCATAACTGCAGTTCTTTTGATCTCTAAAAATGGTTATAAAATTAAATTATAGATTACAATAAGTAATAATTATATAATCAATAATTACAGCATAATTGCAGTTCTTTTGATCTCTTAAAAATGGTTATAAAATTAAATAATAGATTACAATAAGTAATAATTATATAATCAATAATTACAGCATAATTGCAGTTCTTTTGATCTCTAAAAATGGTTATTAAATTAAATAATAGATTACAATAAGTAATAATTATACAATCAATAATTACAGCATAATTGCAGTTCTTTTGATCTCTAAAAATGGTTATAAAATTAAATAATAGATTACAATAAGTAATAATTATATAATCAATAATTACAGCATAACTGCAGTTCTTTTGATCTCTAAAAATGGTTATAAAATTAAATAATAGATTACAATAAGTAATAATTATATAATCAATAATTACAGCATAATTGCAGTTCTTTTGATCTCTAAAAATGGTTATTAAATTAAATAAAAGATTACAATAAGTAATAATTATATAATCAATAATTACGGCATAATTGCAGTTCTTTTGATCTCTAAAAATGGTTATTAAATTAAATAATAGATTACAATAAGTAATAATTATATAATCAATAATTACAGCATAATTGCAGTTCTTTTGATCTCTAAAAATGGTTATAAAATTAAATAATAGATTACAATAAGTAATAATTATATAATCAATAATTACGGCATAATTGCAGTTCTTTTGATCTCTACAAATGGTTATAAAATTAAATAATAGATTACAATAAGTAATAATTATCTATCTATAATTCCAGTAATCTCTGTGTGTGTGTGTGTGTGTGTGTCTGTCTGTGTGTTTGTTTGTCTGTGACCGCTGTTTCTCGACAACCACGGGTCCGATATACTTGAAACTTGCCAGGTATATTGCTGGGGACCCGAGGATGTGCCTTTTCAAGGTTTCATATTAATCGGACAATTACTTACCGAGATATGTCCAAAAAACGCTTCAACCAATCAGAGAGCAGCGAACTAGCGCGTGTGCCGAACGTGGCGGACACACTCTGCCTCGGATGGCACATTTGAGAGCGTATTCATTTATTTCACGTTTGCAAACTATGTTGGCGCTATGTTGGCGTTAAACGATGTTTTAAAACTAATAAAAACGAATTTGCGATTCATTCGCTTTCCTGCGCGTTTGTGTACGCGATGGCGATTTCTTTACCAAACTCCGGAAGCCGTTCGCTTTGGACCGAACCATTTCATGTAAATAGAGGGGGGGGTTCTGTGGTCGTTGCGAATGGACCAAACCATTCATGTAAATAGAGGGGGGGGATTGTCACTGTACTCGCAAGCCGTTCGCCGTTCGCTTTGGCGTTGCGAATGGACCAAACCATTTCATGTAAATAGAGGGGGGGGATATAATTTTAGATAGATATATAGTACGGGCATATATATAGTACGGGCATGCCCTAGTATAATCAATAATTCCAGCATAATTGCAGTTCTTTTGATCTCTAAAAATGGTTATAAAATTAAATAATAGATTACAATAAGTAATAATTATATAATCAATAATTACGGCATAATTGCAGTTCTTTTGATCTCTACAAATGGTTATAAAATTAAATAATAGATTACAATAAGTAATAATTATATAATCAATAATTACAGCATAATTGCAGTTCTTTTGATCTCTAAAAATGGTTATAAAATTAAATAATAGATTACAATAAGTAATAATTATATAATCAATAATTACGGCATAATTGCAGTTCTTTTGATCTCTACAAATGGTTATAAAATTAAATAATAGATTACAATAAGTAATAATTATATAATCAATAATTACAGCATAATTGCAGTTCTTTTGATCTCTAAAAATGGTTATTAAATTAAATAATAGATTACAATAAGTAATAATTATATAATCAATAATTACAGCATAACTGCAGTTCTTTTGATCTCTAAAAATGGTTATAAAATTAAATTATAGATTACAATAAGTAATAATTATATAATCAATAATTACAGCAAAATTGCAGTTCTTTTGATCTCTAAAAATGGTTATAAAATTAAATAATAGATTACAATAAGTAATAATTATATAATCAATAATTACAGCATAATTGCAGTTCTTTTGATCTCTAAAAATGGTTATAAAATTAAATAATAGATTACAATAAGTAATAATTATATAATCAATAATTACAGCATAACTGCAGTTCTTTTGATCTCTAAAAATGGTTATAAAATTAAATAATAGATTACAATAAGTAATAATTATATAATCAATAATTACAGCATAATTGCAGTTCTTTTGATCTCTAAAAATGGTTATAAAATTAAATAATAGATTAAAATAAGTAATAATTATATAATCAATAATTACAGCATAATTGCAGTTCTTTTGATCTCTAAAAATGGTTATTAAATTAAATAAAAGATTACAATAAGTAATAATTATATAATCAATAATTACGGCATAATTGCAGTTCTTTTGATCTCTAAAATGGTTATTAAATTAAATTATAGATTACAATAAGTAATAATTATATAATCAATAATTACGGCATAATTGCAGTTCTTTTGATCTCTAAAAATGGTTATTAAATTAAATAATAGATTACAATAAGTAATAATTATACAATCAATAATTACAGCATAATTGCAGTTCTTTTGATCTCTAAAAATGGTTATTAAATTAAATAATAGATTACAATAAGTAATAATTATACAATCAATAATTACAGCATAATTGCAGTTCTTTTGATCTCTAAAAATGGTTATTAAATTAAATTATAGATTACAATAAGTAATAATTATATAATCAATAATTACGGCATAATTGCAGTTCTTTTGATCTCTAAAAATGGTTTTTAAATTAAATAATAGATTACAATAAATAATAATTATATAATCAATAATTACAGTATAATTGCAGTTCTTTTGATCTCTAAAAATGGTTATTAAATTAAATAATAGATTACAATAAGTAATAATTATACAATCAATAATTACAGCATAATTGCAGTTCTTTTGATCTCTAAAAATGGTTATTAAATTAAATAATAGATTACAATAAGTAATAATTATATAATCAATAATTACAGCATAATTGCAGTTCTTTTGATCTCTAAAAATGGTTATTAAATTAAATTATAGATTACAATAAGTAATAATTATATAATCAATAATTACGGCATAACTGCAGTTCTTTTGATCTCTAAAAATGGTTATTAAATTAAATTATAGATTACAATAAGTAATAATTATATAATCAATAATTACGGCATAATTGCAGTTCTTTTGATCTCTAAAAATGGTTATTAAATTAAATAATAGATTACAATAAGTAATAATTATACAATCAATAATTACAGCATAATTGCAGTTCTTTTGATCTCTAAAAATGGTTATTAAATTAAATTATAGATTACAATAAGTAATAATTATATAATCAATAATTACAGCATTATTGCAGTTGTTTTGATCTCTAAAAATGGTTATAAAATTAAATAATAGATTACAATAAGTAATAATTATATAATCAATAATTACAGCATAACTGCAGTTCTTTTGATCGCTAAAAATGGTTATAAAATTAAATAATAGATTACAATAAGTAATAATTATATAATCAATAATTACAGCATAATTGCAGTTCTTTTGATCTCTAAAAATGGTTATAAAATTAAATAATAGATTACAATAAGTAATAATTATATAATCAATAATTACAGCATAATTGCAGTTCTTTTGATCTCTAAAAATGGTTATTAAATTAAATAATAGATTACAATAAGTAATAATTATACAATCAATAATTACAGCATAATTGCAGTTCTTTTGATCTCTAAAAATGGTTATTAAATTAAATAATAGATTACAATAAGTAATAATTATACAATCAATAATTACAGCATAATTGCAGTTCTTTTGATCTCTAAAAATGGTTATAAAATTAAATAATAGATTACAATAAGTAATAATTATATAATCAATAATTACAGCATAATTGCAGTTCTTTTGATCTCTAAAAATGGTTATTAAATTAAATAATAGATTACAATAAGTAATAATTATACAATCAATAATTACAGCATAATTGCAGTTCTTTTGATCTCTAAAAATGGTTATTAAATTAAATTATAGATTACAATAAGTAATAATTATATAATCAATAATTACGGCATAATTGCAGTTCTTTTGATCTCTAAAAATGGTTATTAAATTAAATAATAGATTACAATAAATAATAATTATATAATCAATAATTACAGTATAATTGCAGTTCTTTTGATCTCTAAAAATGGTTATTAAATTAAATAATAGATTACAATAAGTAATAATTATACAATCAATAATTACAGCATAATTGCAGTTCTTTTGATCTTTGATCTCTAAAAATGGTTATTAAATTAAATAATAGATTACAATAAGTAATAATTATATAATCAATAATTACAGCATAATTGCAGTTCTTTTGATCTCTAAAAATGGTTATTAAATTAAATTATAGATTACAATAAGTAATAATTATATAATCAATAATTACGGCATAATTGCAGTTCTTTTGACCTCTAAAAATGGTTATAAAATTAAATAATAGATTACAATAAGTAATAATTATACAATCAATAATTACAGCATAATTGCAGTTCTTTTGATCTCTAAAAATGGTTATTAAATTAAATTATAGATTACAATAAGTAATAATTATATAATCAATAATTACAGCATAATTGCAGTTCTTTTGATCTCTAAAAATGGTTATTAAATTAAATTATAGATTACAATAAGTAATAATTATACAATCAATAATTACGGCATAATTGCAGTTCTTTTGATCTCTAAAAATGGTTATTAAATTAAATAATAGATTACAATAAGTAATAATTATACAATCAATAATTACAGCATAATTGCAGTTCTTTTGATCTCTAAAAATGGTTATTAAATTAAATAATAGATTACAATAAGTAATAATTATACAATCAATAATTACAGCATAATTGCAGTTCTTTTGATCTCTAAAAATGGTTATTAAATTAAATTATAGATTACAATAAGTAATAATTATATAATCAATAATTACGGCATAATTGCAGTTCTTTTGATCTCTAAAAATGGTTATTAAATTAAATAATAGATTACAATAAATAATAATTATATAATCAATAATTACAGTATAATTGCAGTTCTTTTGATCTCTAAAAATGGTTATTAAATTAAATAATAGATTACAATAAGTAATAATTATACAATCAATAATTACAGCATAATTGCAGTTCTTTTGATCTTTGATCTCTAAAAATGGTTATTAAATTAAATAATAGATTACAATAAGTAATAATTATATAATCAATAATTACAGCATAATTGCAGTTCTTTTGATCTCTAAAAATGGTTATTAAATTAAATTATAGATTACAATAAGTAATAATTATATAATCAATTATTACAGCATAATTGCAGTTCTTTTGACCTCTAAAAATGGTTATAAAATTAAATAATAGATTACAATAAGTAATAATTATATAATCAATAATTACAGCATAACTGCAGTTCTTTTGATCTCTAAAAATGGTTATAAAATTAAATAATAGATTACAATAAGTAATAATTATATAATCAATAATTACAGCATAATTGTAGTTCTTTTGATCTCTAAAAATGGTTATAAAATTAAATAATAGATTACAATAAGTAATAATTATATAATCAATAATTACAGCATAATTGCAGTTCTTTTGATCTCTAAAAATGGTTATTAAATTAAATAATAGATTACAATAAGTAATAATTATACAATCAATAATTACAGCATAATTGCAGTTCTTTTGATCTCTAAAAATGGTTATTTAATTAAATTATAGATTACAATAAGTAATAATTATATAATCAATAATTACGGCATAATTGCAGTTCTTTTGATCTCTAAAAATGGTTATTAAATTAAATAATAGATTACAATAAATAATAATTATATAATCAATAATTACAGTATAATTGCAGTTCTTTTGATCTCTAAAAATGGTTATTAAATTAAATAATAGATTACAATAAGTAATAATTATACAATCAATAATGACAGCATAATTGCAGTTCTTTTGATCTCTAAAAATGGTTATTAAATTAAATAATAGATTACAATAAGTAATAATTATATAATCAATAATTACAGCATAATTGCAGTTCTTTTGATCTCTAAAAATGGTTATTAAATTAAATTATAGATTACAATAAGTAATAATTATATAATCAATAATTACGGCATAATTGCAGTTCTTTTGATCTCTAAAAATGGTTATAAAATTAAATAATAGATTACAATAAGTAATAATTATATAATCAATAATTACAGCATAACTGCAGTTCTTTTGATCTCTAAAAATGGTTATAAAATTAAATAATAGATTACAATAAGTAATAATTATATAATCAATAATTACAGCATAATTGCAGTTCTTTTGATCTCTAAAAATGGTTATAAAATTAAATAATAGATTACAATAAGTAATAATTATATAATCAATAATTACAGCATAATTGCAGTTCTTTTGGTCTCTAAAAATGGTTATTAAATTAAATAATAGATTACAATAAGTAATAATTATATAATCAATAATTACGGCATAATTGCAGTTCTTTTGATCTCTAAAAATGGTTATTAAATTAAATTATAGATTACAATAAGTAATAATTATATAATCAATAATTACGGCATAATTGCAGTTCTTTTGATCTCTAAAAATGGTTATTAAATTAAATAATAGATTACAATAAGTAATAATTATACAATCAATAATTACAGCATAATTGCAGTTCTTTTGATCTCTAAAAATGGTTATTAAATTAAATAATAGATTACAATAAGTAATAATTATATAATCAATAATTACGGCATAATTGCAGTTCTTTTGATCTCTAAAAATGGTTATTAAATTAAATAATAGATTACAATAAATAATAATTATATAATCAATAATTACAGTATAATTGCAGTTCTTTTGATCTCTAAAAATGGTTATTAAATTAAATAATAGATTACCATGAGTAATAATTATACAATCAATAATTACAGCATAATTGCAGTTCTTTTGATCTCTAAAAATGGTTATTAAATTAAATAATAGATTACAATAAGTAATAATTATACAATCAATAATTACAGCATAATTGCAGTTCTTTTGATCTCTAAAAATGGTTATTAAATTAAATTATAGATTACAATAAGTAATAATTATATAATCAATAATTACAGCATAATTGCAGTTCTTTTGATCTCTAAAAATGGTTATAAAATAAAATAATAGATTACAATAAGTAATAATTATATAATCAATAATTACAGCATAACTGCAGTTCTTTTGATCTCTAAAAATGGTTATAAAATTAAATAATAGATTACAATAAGTAATAATTATATAATCAATAATTACAGCATAATTGCAGTTCTTTTGATCTCTAAAAATGGTTATAAAATTAAATAATAGATTCCAATAAGTAATAATTATATAATCAATAATTCCAGCATAATTGCAGTTCTTTTGATCTCTAAAAATGGTTATTAAATTAAATAATAGATTACAATAAGTAATAATTATACAATCAATAATTACAGCATAATTGCAGTTCTTTTGATCTCTAAAAATGGTTATTAAATTAAATAATAGATTACAATAATTAATAATTATACAATCAATAATTACAGCATAATTGCAGTTCTTTTGATTTCTAAAAATGGTTATTAAATTAAATTATAGATTACAATAAGTAATAATTATATAATCAATAATTACGGCATAATTGCAGTTCTTTTGATCTCTAAAAATGGTTATTAAATTAAATAATAATTATATAATCAATAATTACAGTATAATTGCAGTTCTTTTGATCTCTAAAAATGCTTATTAAATTTAAATAATAGATTACAATAAGTAATAATTATACAATCAATAATTACAGCATAATTGCAGTTCTTTTGATCTCTAAAAATGGTTATTAAATTAAATTATACATTACAATAAGTAATAATTATATAATCAATAATTACAGCATAATTGCAGTTCTTTTGATCTCTAAAAATGGTTCTTAAATTAAATTATAGATTACAATAAGTAATAATCATATAATCAATAATTACAGCATAACTGCAGTTCTTTTGATCTCTAAAAATGGTTATTAAATTAAATAATAGATTACAATAAGTAATAATTATATAATCAATAATTACAGCATAATTGCAGTTCTTTTGATCTCTAAAAATGGTTATTAAATTAAATTATAGATTACAATAAGTAATAATTATATAATCAATAATTACAGCATAATTGCAGTTCTTTTGATCTCTAAAAATGGTTCTTAAATTAAATTATAGATTACAATAAGTAATAATCATATAATCAATAATTACGGCATAATTGCAGTTCTTTTGATCTCTAAAAATGGTTATTAAATTAAATAATAGATTACAATAAGTAATAATTATACAATCAATAATTACAGCATAATTGCAGTTCTTTTGATCTCTAAAAATGGTTATTAAATTAAATTATAGATTACAATAAGTAATAATTATATAATCAATAATTACGGCATAATTGCAGTTCTTTTGATCTCTAAAAATGGTTATTAAATTAAATAATAGATTACAATAAGTAATAATTATACAATCAATAATTACAGCATAATTGCAGTTCTTTTGATCTCTAAAAATGGTTATTAAATTAAATAATAGATTACAATAAGTAATAATTATATAATCAATAATTACAGCATAATTGCAGTTCTTTTTGATCTCTAAAAATGGTTATTAAATTAAATTATAGATTACAATAAGTAATAATTATATAATCAATAATTACGGCATAATTGCAGTTCTTTTGATCTCTAAAAATGGTTATTAAATTAAATAGTAGATTACAATAATTAATAATTATACAATCAATAATTACAGCATAATTGCAGTTCTTTTGATCTCTAAAAATGGTTATTAAATTAAATAATAGATTACAATAAGTAATAATTATATAATCAATAATTACAGCATAACTGCAGTTCTTTTGATCTCTAAAAATGGTTATTAAATTAAATAATCGATTACAATAAGTAATAATTATAGAATCAATAATTACAGCATAATTGCAGTTCTTTTGATCTCTAAAAATGGTTATTAAATTAAATAATAGATTACAATAAGTAATAATTATAGAATCAATAATTACAGCATAATTGCAGTTCTTTTGATCTCTAAAAATGGTTATTAAATTAAATAATAGATTACAAAAAGTAATAATTAATAATTATAGAATCAATAATTACAGCACAATTGCAATTCTTTTGATCTCTAAAAATGGTTATTAAATTAAATAATAGATTACAATAAGTAATAATTAATAATTATAGAATCAATAATTACAGCAGAATTGCAATTCTTTTGATCTCTAAAAATGGTTATTGAATTAAATTATAGATTACAATAAGTAATATTTAATAACTATATAATCAACAATTACAGCATAATTGCAGTTGTTTTGATCTCTAAAAATGGTTATTAAATTAAATTATAGATTACAATAAGTAATAATTATAAAATCAATAATTACAGCAGAATTGCAGTTCTTTTGATCTCTAAAAATGGTTATTAAATGAAATAATAGATTACAATAAGTTGTGGCAGACACAAAAGCTCACTGGCGTGAGAGCATCATTCCGCGCACCAAGTGGGCGGCGGCCATGCCCGAGGGTTAGGCGTGGCCGCGGGATATACACCGGGCGCGCAGCCCGGAGCGCTCCAGTGCTACAGTGAGCTCTTTTAATAAAGACACTTAAACTTACTGCGTTGTCCGCTTCCTTCTTGTTGTACAAGTAAGCGCTCGTAGCACCGCGCTTCATTTGGTGACCCTCTGACGTTGGATCAGCTGTCGCTGACCGACCGAATATGCCATCGCAATGGCAAACAACGCGGTTACGATCAAACTCCCCGAGTTCTGGGAGACGCAAGCTGAAGTATGGTTCCTGCAGGCGGAAGCCCAGTTCCGACTTCGAGGCATCATGGTGGACGAGACCAGGTACTGCCACGTGGTCGCCTCCCTCGGGCCCGGCACGGCCGGCCGTGTCGTGTCGGTCCTGAGGAACCCACCGGCCGATGGCAGGTACGAGGCGATCAAGCGTCTCCTCCTCGCCACGTTCGGCCTCACGGTGGACGCACGGGCCGACCGCCTCCTGGACCTCCCCGAGCTCGGTGACACGCGACCGTCGGTCCGCATGGACCATATGCTGGCGTTGTTGGGCGACGAAACCCCGGACGCTCTATTCCGGGCGTTGTTTCGACGCCAGCTGCCGGCACGAGTCCGCCTCGCGTTGGCCGGTTCTGCGACGACGGACGAGCTCTCGCTGCTGAGGCCGACAGGTTCTTCGCGGCTTTGGACACCCAGGCGAGTTTTGGCGTGGCCGTCGCGGCTCTCGGGGCTGATGCTGATGCATCACACCTCGTAGATCTCGAGACTGATGCGCTTTTCGTGTCCGCCGCCACGCCCCGCCCGCCGCCGCCGCGGAGAAAACCGCGGCCTCCGCCGCCTTCGCCGCAAACCTGGAGTTTTTTCCACGCCCAGTTCGGCCACAAGGCTCGGCAATGTCGCCCGCCGTGCTCATTCGGCAGGTCGGGAAATGCCTGGGCCGGCCCTCGGTAGTGGCACTGAGCGCCGGCCGTGCAAACAGCCTACTGTTCATCACGGACACCTTATCCGGGCGCCGTTACCTGTGCGACACGGGAGCGCAGGTGAGTGTCGTTCCCGCCGGTACGTCCGACAAGCAGTCCGCGGGCCAGGGCCCCGCGCTGCTTGCCGCCAACGGTACGTCCATTCGCACCGACGGAACACGCTGCCTTTCTCTGCGGTTCGGAGGGCAGGTTTTCCGGTGGTCGTTCGTCACTGCCGACGTGCCTATGGCACTGCTCGGCGCGGACTTCCTCTGTGCCAATGGCCTGTTGGTCGACGTAAAGCACAGAAGGCTTGTCCAGGCTGAGACGTTCAGCTCGCTCGCGTGCGCGCTGCCCGCCTCGTTGAGCAGCTCCCGGAGCGGCTCATCGAGCGGCTCGGTTCCGGCCAGGTTCATCTGTACGCTTCCGGCAGCGAACGAATTCACCCGCCTCCTCACGGGTTTCCCGGCCCTCACGCGGCCCACCTTCTCGGCGGGGGCCGTCAAGCACGGGGTGGAACACCACATCCCCACCGCCGGGCCACCGGTCTACGCCCGGGCACGCCGCCACGAGCCGACGAAGCTCGCTGTAGCTAAAGCGGGGTTCACTATGCTGGAGCGGCTCAGCATCGTGCGGCGCTCCGAGAGTGCTTGGGCGTCGCCGCTTCACATCGTGCCAAAGCCCGGCAGGGGATGGCGACCGTGCGGGGACTACCGGCGCCTCAACGACGCCACCACCTCCGACCGCTACCCCGTCCCCCACATCCAGGACTTCTCCGCCCGGCTGGCGGGCATGTCCTTCTTTTCGAAGGTGGACCTCATACGCGGCCACCATCAGGTCCCCGTCAGGCCGGAGGACATCCCGAAGACGGTGGTCATCACGCCGTTCGGGCTTTTCGAATTTCTTCGGATGCCCTTAGGTTTGAAGAATGCGGCTCAGGCGTTCCAGCGACTAATGGACAGCGTCTTGCACGACTTGGATTTTGTCTACGTCTACCTGGACAACATCCTCGTCGCCAGCGCGTCCCGCGAAGAGCACCTTCACCATCTCCGCACGCTCTTCGAATGTCTGGGCCAGCATGGCCTCATCGTGAACCCCGCCAAGTGCCGGTTCGGCGGCTGACATCGACTTTTTGGGGCACCGCGTCATCAGGCACGGGGCCGTCCCCCTTCCGGCCAACATGGAGGTGGTGAAGGGGTTTCCGCGCCCCCGCACGATCAAGGGGCTCCAGGAGTTCCTGGGCATGGTGAACTTTTACCATCGGTTCCTGCCCCGCATCGCCCAGCTCCTGCGCCCCTTGCACGAGGCCCTCCGGGGGAAGCCGGGCAAAGGTGACGTTACCTGGACCGAGCAGATGGATGCGGCGTTCGTCGGTGCGAAGCTCGCCTTGGCCAGCGCCACCATGCTCGCGCACCCGGCGCCCGATGCACCGATCGCCCTCACCACCGACGCCTCGGACTACGCGATGGGCGTGGTGCACGAGCAATGGGTGCGTGGTGCTTGGCAACCGCTGGCGTTCTTCAGCCGGCAGCTTCGCCCGCCCGAACGCCGCTATAGTACCTTCGACCGCGAGTTGCTCGGGCTTCACCTGGCGGTCAGGCACTTCCGCCATCTGCTCGAGGGCCGTGCGTTCACAGCCTTCGTCGACCACAAGCCACTGGTCTTCGCGATGGGCAAGGTCGCCGAGCCGTGGTCGGCCCGGCAGCAGCGTAACCTCTCAGCCGTGTCCGAATATACAACGGACATCCGGCACGTCGCGGGGAAGGACAACCCGGTGGCGGATTGCCTTTCCCGATCCGTCGCCCACGCAGTCCACCTTGGCATCGACTATGCCCGGATGGCGGCGGACCAGGCCGCCGACCCCGGCGTCCAGGCCTTGCGGACCGCCGTCACGGGCCTCCGCGTCACCGAGGTGCCGTTCGACGGCGCGGCCCTCTTGTGTGATGTCTCCCTCGGGCGGCCTCGCCTCATCGTGCCCGTGGGCTGGCAGCGCCAGGTTTTTGACGCCATCCACGGCCTGTCCCACCCGGGCACGAAGGCCTCCCAGAGGTTGGTCGCCGACAAGTTTATCTGGCATGGCCTCCGGAAGGCCGTCCGCGGCTGGACCAGGACGTGCCTCGCGCGCGAAGGTGCACCGGCACACCCAGGCCCCATTGGCCCCGTTCACGGTGCCAGAACGAAGGTTCGACCACGTACACGTGGACCTGGTGGGACCTCTGCCCCCCTCACGGGGTTTCACCCATGTCCTGACAATGGTGGACCGCACCACCCGGTGGCCAGAGGCCGTGCCTTTGGCGGCGACGGACGTCGCACAGGCGTTCATCGCCACCTGGGTCGCCCGGTTCGGCGCCCCCTCGGACATCTCGTCCGACCGCGGCCCCCAGTTCATCTCGGAGCTCTGGGTGGCGGTCGCGCGGGGGCTCGGGGTCCAGCTGCACCGAACCACGGCCTACCACCCCCAGGCCAACGGCCTGTGTGAGCGGTACCACCGCTCGTTGAAGGCCGCGCTCCGGGCCACCGTCCGCGACGGCGGCTGGGTCGACAGGCTCCCCTGGGTCCTGCTGGGCCTCCGGACGGTGCCCAAGGACGACCTGCGCACATCCACGGCGGAGTTGGTCTTCGGACAACCGCTGCGGGTGCCGGGCGAGTTCCTCCCCGACCCCACGGCACCATGGTCCGCAGCGCAGGAGCGCTCCGTGCTGCAGGAGACAGCCCGGAGGTTCGCCCCGGTGCCGACGGCGCACCACGGGCACCCGCCTACGCACGTCGCCCCGGAGCTTCGCACCGCGGAGTAGGTCTTCGTCCGGCACGACGCCCACCGGACACCACTGCGGCCCCCGTACGACGGGCCTTTCCGCGTGCTGGAGACCGGGGCAAAGCACTTCACCTTGGACATCGGCGGTACTCCCGACCGCGTCTCGGTGGATCGCCTCAAGCCGGCCCACCTCGACGTGGACCACCCACCGCCGGTGGCTCGGCCCCCACGTCGGGGCCGCCCCCCTGCGGGCGGACCCCCGGCACCGCCCAGTACTGCCGGCACGCCGCCCCCCGGTCCTGCACCCATCACGGGTGCAGCCGGAGGCATCCCAGCTGGCATCCCTGCACCCCGGACGCCGCCGGTCGCCAGAGGGCGCTTCGGCCGGGTCATCCGTTTGCCCCGCAAACTGGCCCTCCAGGTGCACGGGAATTCTGGGGGGGGCACGTGTGGCGGACACGAAAGCTCACTGGCGTGAGGGCATCATTCCGCGCACCAAGTGGGCGGCGGCCACGCCCGAGGGGTAGGCGTGGTCGCGGGATATACACCGGGCGCGCAGCCCGGAGCGCTCCAGTGCTACAGTGAGCTCTTTTAATAAAGACACTTAAACTTACCGCGTTGTCCGCTTCCTTCTTGTTGTACAAGTAAGCGCGCGTAGCACCGCGCTTCAAAGTAATAATTAATAATTATATAATCAATAATTACAGCATAATTGCAATTCTTTTGATCTCTAAAAATGGTTATTAAACCAAATTATAGATTACAATAAGTAACTAGAACGCCACTCTGTAGAGCGCATACTCCCGCCGTGGGTTTAGTTGAAATAATACGTTTTGTTTAACATCCCTCTCCCCAAAACAATAAATGAAAAAGAAAGTAAGCCCTAACTGTCAGAGAATATATTTTGATATATCTCGGAATTAGAGGAGAAAAACATCATTTAAGAATAAGAATAAAAGCTTTAATGCAGTAAAACAGAAAAAACCTTTCCCAAAAAAAATTCCTGGATCCGGAATAATATCCTGAGCTTCACCAAAAACTAATCAATTCTTCCTTATCCCAAGGGCAATCATCCCACCAACTTTCATCCAAATCCGTTCAGAACTTTTCCAGATATCTTGTTCACAAACACACGAACATATACACACACACACACACACACACACACACACACACACACACACACACACACACACACACACACACACACACACACACACACGATCGAATGCGTTACTCCCTGGCGGGAGTAATAAACCTGAAGATCGCAGAGCCAGAACCAGAATTATTTATTTGGTCTGGGAAGCCCATGCGAGGTTTCTTCTTCTTCAGCCTCTCACAACCCCTGGGTGAATATGCGATCTTTAAAAAAAACAAGTTGGAATTTTGCCAAATCTGTTTTATTCGTTTGTTAATATTCCTCAGCCATTGACAAATCTGGAACCAAGTCTTTATAAGTTCATCAAATACTGACACCACGATTGACATTCGCTGAGCTAAATGTTGATATCTCTTCTGAGGTAAAAAAAATATAGTAATAAAAAAACAGTTTTAAAGCATTATACGTATCAAACGATACATTTTATAAAATGGGGAAACCTAATACACACTTTGGTGGTTTTAAAATGACAGAATATGTCTTTATTAGAAGAAAAAAATAAATGAACATTGAAGACGACGCTGCAAAAAAATACACCGCTCTAACGCATAACCACGAGTTTAAACTACATTTACAACAAATATGAAAACTATTTTCATGTCACAATGTTAAATATAGAATATATAGAAGATAATGTTGAAAACAAATGAGCCCTGTCTTCCAATGTTAAAAAAAATCCTTCAAAAAATTCCTGGATCCGGAATAATATCCTGAGCTTCACGAAAAACGAATCAATTCTTACTTATCCCACGGGCAATCATCCCACCAACTTTTATCCAAATCCGTTCAGAACTTTTCCAGATATCTTGTTCACGAACACACACACACACACACACACACACACACACACACACACACACACACACACACACACACACACACACACACACACACACACACACACACACACACACACACACACACACACACACACACACACACACACACACACACACACACACCTCCCTGGCGGGAGTAATAATTAATGATTATAGAATCAATAATTACAGCAGAATTGCAAATTCTTTTGATCTCTAAAAATGGTTATTGAATTAAATAATAGAGTGATTGCAAAATTGTGAAAAGCACAAAAATACAAGGAACTTGAGATTGTATGTGAACACGAGGAAGTGCTCAGAGGGTGCATGTTTCGATCTAGGAGCGGTTTTCAACCGAGACCGACATGCACCAAACCTTAATGCACCCCTCATTGTCAAGGGGAGAGAGGGATAACGTGGGTGTGGACAGGTAACACGGTTGGGAAAAGAAATGTAAGGAAAGGAGAGGATCATGGGGATGTGACAAAAGGAGGGAAAACCAAGAGGATCATGGAGGGGAAAATAATAATTTGAGGGTGGGACTGGTGTCAGAGAGGGGATTGGGGCAATTGAAGTTGCACAACAACCAAGAGCACAACCTTTGAATGTGGTGGCCAAAGCACGCTCAGCTATCGGAACGTCTTCGTTCGTATGCAGAACAAAGCTGCGTGGTATTATCATTGGCTGGGGCACCTCTGTGCCGCTGATGCAGTGCCCTCTGCTGTTAGAGCAGGAATTGGGAACGGGTGTCACTACAGATAGCTCATGTACTCTTCATGAAGGACATCATGGGATCTTTAACATCCACCAAGGAATGCCGGCAGACAGATGGGACGCCCTTTTAATGTCCATCCGAGGGACGAGGGACG
This sequence comes from Myxine glutinosa, assembly GCF_964187855.1. Lineage (NCBI taxonomy): Eukaryota > Metazoa > Chordata > Myxini > Myxiniformes > Myxinidae > Myxine > Myxine glutinosa. The sequence continues at coordinate 3,653,696 of NC_136273.1, read as the reverse complement.
ACACACATTGATGAATCATTCTACCTGGTGCTCAAAACTGATTAAACGTTATCATTTTAAAATCCTGCGTATTACACAAAATCACTTTTATCATGTATGTAATCATTTAGCAAACCGATTTAACTGACAGAAGGTAAAACAAACCAAAATATAACCATTTTCTGAGATAAGGTTGAACCAAAGTAGATGCTTACCACTGTTGGACCTCCCGCTCTGTAACTGATTGGATGGACAAAGGACAGAAACCAGTAGTTAGAAACAGAACTTAGGGTTTAGCGTTATCTATGTACTTATGATTTCATGTGGAGCTCCTCGAAGGAACTCTACAATGCGATGCATGCATACTATATAGGGCCCCTTGGAAAGGTGGAGGGGGATTGTGGGAGGGGGTGGGGGGAGAGGTGAAAGGGGGAGAGGGATTGTGGGAGGGGGTGGGGGAGAGGTGAAAGGGGGAGAGGGATTGTGGGAGGGGGTGGGGGAGAGGTGAAAGGGGGAGAGTACATAGGCAGAAGTTACGTCGTAACTACGTTGAGAGCAACATTGCAAGCTTTTCATATACGTACTATATTATTATGATGATGATGATGATGATGATGCTGACCCCTTTGAAAGCTCTAAAGTCGGAGTGTGAGAGAAGGGGAGGGGAGGAGAGGGGAGGGGAGGAGAGGGGGAGAGCGCAGACAGAGATGAGAAGGTAAAGTAGAGTGTGTGCACACAGAGGGAGAAGATGGTCGGGGGTGAGGGGGGTAAGACTTGAGGTCTTGCAGTCACATTTAACATTACGTGAAGTTTACATGTATCCCTGCTAGTCTATATAATAGCCGGCGAAGCCGGTGTTGTGAATAAACGCGTACGTATTATGTTGAAAACCAGATTATGCTGGATCCCTTGGCTTAAGAATTCCGAAGCTGTGACGCACCAAATCGCTCAATGGAGGCCGCCATCTTACGGATGCGGAAGTATGCATAACAAATTGAAAAAAGTTCAATAGGAGTTTGTTTCACCCGTCTTTGTTTGATTCACAATCCTATGCACCTCTAATTTGTAATTAAAATACTTTAAAACCAACCTCGTTATCTTCAACGAAAATCGTCACCAAACACCGGAACCAATGAGATGCGAGCATTTCAAAAAATATTTCAAAAAAGCTTATTACGCGTTTCGGAGGTGAAAACGGCGTCAAATATTCTAAAATTGACGAAGAATTATTTTTTAGAAATCTCGCGGCCGTAGGGGATAGTTTTTCACGGCCGGAAATATCCGAAGTTGAGACCGAATTCACCGAATTAATCAAGAAGGAAATTTTATCAATTTTAATCTCATCCAGAATGCAAATGGTGTCATTTTGAACTAGGTACGGTACCTACTACACCTACCTACTACCAACTACCTAACCTACTGATGCCACAGTGATGGGTAAAACAGTTTTTTTTTTGTTTTTTTTTGTATACAAGATCGAGGCTCGTGAAAGAGCGAACATTAATCACACAGAAAGACAAACCGACACATAAAACATCGGGAGCGGTAGACAAGATGGGGAGAGAGAGGGAAGGACACAAACACAACATTTGAGAGCAGGGACCGAGAGACATGGAGACATCGAGAGATCTGAGAGAGGGCGAGGGCTTTGGGGGGGGGGGGGGGGCATGGGAAGGGGGCGGTGGGAGAGGTATAAAACATATGGACACTGCCAGGACTTCCAGGAAAGAAGTTGGAATTTCAAACAAGGTGGATCTGGGGTGAATTAGCGGGGGTAGAAAAGATCAAGGTTTTGGATGGGGGAAGATAAGAGACAAGAAGATAAGAGACAGTGGCAAGAGGCTTTGGCTTCGCCGGCTCATTGCGGCTTTGCAGTCGGGTACTAGTAGCCGGCGAAGCCGGTGTTGTGAATGAACGCGTACGTATTATGTTGAAAAGCCAGATTTTGCTGGATCCTTTGAGAATTTCGAAGCTTTGACGCACCAAATCGCTCCATGGAGGGCGCCATCTTGCGGATGCGGAAGTATGCATAAACAATTGCGAAAAAGTTCAATAGAGGCTTTGGCTTCGCCGGCTCATTACGGCTTTGCTGTAGGGTCATATTCATATACGCTTGTCACATCTGTCTTGTAAAATATCATGTGATGACAGACTCATGTAAAATATCGCACAATTCCCTCATCTCACGAGATTATGAAAAGAAACGTCATTTCGTCATCATTGATTTTTAACGTAATTATGCATCCCAAATAATAGAGTTCATTGAGGATAATTTATTAACGAAATTAGGCTACAACCAATTACTTGAGAGTGGCAATTCCACGGAATTTCCACGTGACATATTTCACGAGATTGTAAAGTGAACATTGTTTCAAATGAGACTTTACACCCTGCATAAGTTGGCATAACTTTGATGGAGACCAGTAATGTCGAAGAGATGGCACGGCCTGATTAGCGACAACCAACAGACAATGAAGCAAGCCCACAGGGAACCTCACTGCCAAAGATGGCACAGCCTGATCATTGGCGACCAACAGACAATGAGGCAAGCCCACAGGGAACCTCAATGGCAAAGATGGCACAGCCTGATGAGCAGCGACCAACAGACAATGAGGCAAGCCCACAGGGAACCTCACTGCCAAAGATGGCACAGCCTGATCAGCGGCGACCAACAGAGAATGAGGCAAGCTCACAGGGAATCTCACTGCCAAAGATGGCACGGCCTGATCATTGGTGACCAACAGACAATGAGGCAAGCCCACAGGGAACCTCACTGGCAAAGATGGCACGGCCTGATGAGCAGCGACCAACAGACAATGAGGCAAGCCCATATGGAACCTCACTGGCAAATATGGCACAGCCTGATTAGCGGCAACCAACAGACAATAAGGCAAGCCCACAGAGAACCTCACTGGCAAAGATGGCACGGCCTGATCATTGGCGACCAACAGACAAAGAGGCAAGCCCACAGGGAACCTCACTGGCAAAGATGGCACGGCCTGATGAGCAGCGACCAACAGTCAATGAGGCAAGCTCACAGATAACCTCACTGGCAAAGATGGCACGGCCTGATCAGCGGCGACCAACAGACAATAAGGCAAGCCCACAGAGAACCTCACTGGCAAAGATGGCACGGCCTGATCATTGGCGACCAACAGACAAAGAGGCAAGCCCACAGGGAACCTCACTGGCAAAGATGGCACGGCCTGATGAGCAGTGACCAACAGACAATGAGGCAAGCTCACAGGGAACCTCACTGCCAGAGATGGCACAGCCTGATCAGCGGCGACCAACACACGATGAGGCAAGGTCACAGGGAACCTCACTGCCAAAGATGGCACAGCCTGATCAGCGGCGACCAACAGACAAAGAGGCACGCTCACAGGGAACCTCACTGCCAAAGATGGCATGGCCTGATCAGTGGCGACCAACAGACAATGAGGCAAGCTCACAGGGAATCTCACTGCCAAAGATGGCACGGCCTGATCAGCGATGACCAACAGACAATGAGGCAAGCTCACAGGGAACCTCACTGCCAAAGACGGCACGGCCAGATCAGCAGCGACCAACAGACAATGAGGCAAGCTCACAGGGAAACTCACTGGCAAAGATGGCATGGCCTGATCAGTGGCGACCAACAGACAATGAGGAAAGCTCACAGGGCACCTCACTGGCAAAGATGGCACAGCCTAATCAGTGGCGACCAACAGACAATTAGGCAAGCTCACAGGGAACCTCACTGCCAAAGATGGCCCAGCCTGATGAGCGGCGACCAACAGACAACGAGACAAGCTCACAGGGAACCTCACTGGCAAAAATGGCATGACCTGATTAGCGGCGAACAACAGACAATGAGGCAAGCTCACATGGCACCTCACTGGCAAAGATGGCACGGCCTGATCAGCGGCGACCAACAGACAATTAGGCAAGCTCACAGGGAAGGTCAACGGCAAAGATTGTGCGGAATGATTGCCGGCGACCGCCAGACAATGGCCAGACAAAATATTGTCTTTGGAGACCTTTTGATTTAATCAAGCTAGTTTCATTGGCAAGTGGGCACAATCCTGCATGGGTCACCACCCTGACGTAAGGCGTTTCATTGGCTAGTGGGCCAAATACTGCATGGGTCGCCACCACAATAAAAGGCGTTTCATTGGCTAGTGGGCACAATCCTGCATGGGTCGCCACCACGATGCAAGGCGTTTCATTGGCTAGTGGGCACAATCCTGCATGGGTCGACACCACGATGCAAGGCATTTCATTGGCAAGTGGGCACAATCCTACATGTGTCGCCACCACGATGCAAGGCATTTCATTGGTTAGTGGGCACAATCCTGCATGGGTCGCCACCCTGACGCAAGGCGTTTCATTGGAAAGTGGGCACAATCCTGGAGGGGTCACCACTCCGACGCAGGACGCTTGAAAGTCTCACTTTTCCCAATAAACTGGACCTCATTTTACCGACCTCGGCGGAATGACAGGCTGAGTGTTGACCTGGTGGAATTTTAATGGCACAACAGGGGCTCAAGCTCAGGAAACTAAGATGTGAATCCAGATGCCTTAACTGTTAATCCAAAACTAGGCTTGTGGGTATCTACTGGAGGGTGATATCTAATGGAGTGATATCTCCTATCTTCAAGAAGGTGATATCTACTGGAGAGTGATATCTACAAGAGGGTGATATCTACTATCTACTAGAGGGTGACATCTACTGGAGGGTGATATCTACTATCTACTAGAGGATGATATCTATCTACTGGAGGGTGATATCTACTGGAGAGTGATATCTCCTATCTTCAAGAAGGTGATATCTACTGGAAAGTGATATCCACAAGAGGGTGATATCTACTATCAACTAGAGGGTGATATCTACTGGAGGGTGATATCTACTATCTACTAGAGGATGATATCTACTGGAGAGTGATATCTACCGGAGAATGATATCTACCAGAGAGTGATATCTACTGGAGAGTGATATCTACAAGAGGGTGATATCTACTATCTACAAGAGGGTGATATCTACTATCTACAAGAGGGTGATATCTACTATCTACAAGAGGGTGATATCTACTATCTCCAAGAGGGTGATATCTACTATCTACTAGAGGGTGATATCTACTATCTACTAGAGGGTGATATCTACTGGAGGGTGATATCTACTGCAGAGTGATATCTACAAGAGGGTGATATCTACTATCTACTAGAGAGTGATATCTACAAGAGGGTGATATCTACTATCTACAAGAGGGTGATAACTACTGGAGGGTGATATCTACTGTCTACTAGAGGGTGATATCTACTGGAGAGTGATATCTACAAGAGGGTGATACCTACAAGAGGGTGATATCTACTATCGTGACATCTACAAGAGGGTGATATCTACTATCTACTAGAGGGTGATATCTACTGGAGGGTGATATCTACTGGAGGGTGATATCTACTGGAGGGTGATATCTACAAGAGGGTGATATCTACTAGAGGGTAATATCTTCTGGAGAGTGATATCTACAAGAGGGTGATATCTACTGGAGAGTGATATCTACAAGAGGGTGATATCTACTAGAGGGTGATATCTACTAGAGGGTGATATCTACTATCTACTAGAGGGTGATATCTACTGGAGAGTGACAACTAATGGAGGGTGATATCTACTATCTACTAGAGGGTGATATCTACTATCTACTAGAGGGTGATATCTACAATCTACTAGAGGGTGATAACTAATAGAGGGTGATATCTACTATCTACTGGAGGGTGATATCTACTGTCTACTAGAGGGTGATATCTACTTTCTACTAGAGGGTGATAACTAATGGAGGGTGATATCTACTATCTACTGGAGGGTGATATATACTGTCTACTGGAGGGTGATATCTACTATCTACTAGAGGGTGATATCTACTATCTACTAGAGGGTGATATCTACTATTTACAAGAGGGTGATATCTACTATCTACTAGAGGGTGATATCTATAGGAGAGTGATAACTAATGGAGGGTGATATCTACTATCTACTAGAGGGTGATATCTACTATCTACTAGAGGGTGATATCTACTATCTACTAGAGGGTGATATCTACTATCTACTAGAGGGTGATATCTACTATCTACTAGAGGGTGATATCTACGATCTACTAAAGGGTGATATCTTCTGGAGAGTGATAACTAATGGAGGGTGATATCTACTATCTACTATAGGGTGATATCTACTATCTACTAGAGGGTGATATCTACTGGAGAGTGATAACTAATGGAGTGTGATATCTACTATCTACTAGAGGGTGATATCTACTATCTACGAGAGGGCGATATCTACTGGAGAGTGATATCTACAAGAGGGTGATATCTACTGGAGAGTGATATCTACAAGAGGGTGATATCTACTATCTACGAGAGGGTGATATCTACGATCTACTAGAGGGTAATATCTACTGGAGAGTGATAACTAATGGAGGGTGATATCTACTATCTATGAGAGGGTGATATCTACTATCTACTAGAGGATGATATCTACTGGAGGGTGATATCTACGAGAGGGTGATATCTACTATCTACTAGAGGGTGATATCTACTATCTACTAGAGGGTGATATCTACTATCTACGAGAGGGTGATATCTACCATCTACTGGAGGGTGATATCTACGAGAGGGTGATATCTACTATCTACTAGAGGGTGATATCGACTGGAGAGTGATAACTAATGGAGGGTGATATCTACTATCTACTAGAGGGTGATATCTACTATCTACTAGAGGGTGATATCTACGATCTACGAGAGGGTGATATCTACCATCTACTGGAGGGTGATATCTACGAGAGGGTGATATCTACTATCTACTAGAGGGTGATATCGACTGGAGAGTGATAACTAATGGAGGGTGATATTTACTATCTACTAGAGGGTGATATCGACTATCTACTAGAGGGTGATATCTACTATCTACTAGAGGGTGATATCTACTGGAGGGTGATATCTATGAGAGGGTGATATCTATGAGACGGTGATATCTACTATCTACTAGAGGGTGATATCTACTATCTATGAGAAGGCGTTATCTACCATCTAGTGGAGGGTGATATCTACTAGATGGTGATATCTACTATCTACGAGAGGGTGATATCGACTGGAGAGTGATAACTAATAGAGGGTGATATTTACGATCTACTAGAGGGTGATATCTATTATCTACTAGAGGGTGATATCTACTATCTACTAGAGGGTGATATCTACTATCTACTAGAGGGTGATATCTATTATCTACTAGAGGGTGATATCTACTGGAGAGTGATATCTAATGGAGGGTGATATCTACTAGAGGGTGATATCTACTATCTACGAGAGGGTGATATCTACTATCTACGAGAGGGTGATATCTACTATCTACTAGAAGGTGATATCTATTATCTACTAGAGGGTGATATCTACTATCTACTAGAGGGTGATATCTACTATCTACTAGAGGGTGTTATCTATTATCTACTAGAGGGCGATATCTACTATCTACTAGAGGGTGATATCTACGATCTACGAGAGGGTGATATCTACTGGAGAGTGATATCTAATGGAGGGTGATATCTACTATCTACTAGAGGGTGATATCTACGATCTACGAGAGGGTGATATCTACTGGAGAGTGATATCTAATGGAGGGTGATATCTACTATCTACTAGAGAGTGATATCTACTGGAGAGTGATATCTACTATCTACTAGAGGGTGATGTCTACTAGAGGGTGATATCTACTATCTACTAGAGAGTGTTATCTACTGGAGGGTGATATCTACTATCTACGAGAGGGTGATATCTACTGGAGAGTGACGTCTACTGGAGGGTGACGTCTACTGGAGGGTGACGTCTACTGGAGGGTGACGTCTACTGGAGGGTGACGTCTCCTGGAGGGTGACGTCTACTGGAGGGTGACGTCTACTGGAGGGTGACGTCTACTGGAGGGTGACGTCTCCTGGAGGGTGACGTCTACTGGAGGGTGACGTCTACTGGAGGGTGACGTCTACTGGAGGGTGACGTCTACTGGAGGGCGACGTCTACTGGAGGGCGACGTCTACTGGAGGGCGACGTCTACTGGAGGGCGACGTCTACTGGAGGGCGACGTCTACTGGAGGGCGACGTCTACTGGAGGGCGACGTCTACTGGAGGGCGACGTCTACTGGAGGGCGACGTCTACTGGAGGGCGACGTCTACTGGAGGGCGACGTCTACTGGAGGGCGACCTCTACTGGAGGGCGACGTCTACTGGAGGGCGACGTCTACTGGAGGGCGACGTCTACTGGAGGGCGACGTCTACTGGAGGGCGACGTCTACTGGAGGGCGACGTCTACTGGAGGGCGACGTCTACTGGAGGGCGACGTCTACTGGAGGGCGACGTCTACTGGAGGGCGACGTCTACTGGAGGGCGACGTCTACTGGAGGGCGACGTCTACTGGAGGGCGACGTCTACTGGAGGGCGACGTCTACTGGAGGGCGACGTCTACTGGAGGGCGACGTCTACTGGAGGGCGACGTCTACTGGAGGGCGACGTCTACTGGAGGGCGACGTCTACTGGAGGGCGACGTCTACTGGAGGGCGACGTCTACTGGAGGGCGACGTCTACTGGAGGGCGACGTCTACTGGAGGGCGACGTCTACTGGAGGGCGACGTCTACTGGAGGGCGACGTCTACTGGAGGGCGACGTCTACTGGAGGGCGACGTCTACTGGAGGGCGACGTCTACTGGAGGGCGACGTCTACTGGAGGGCGACGTCTACTGGAGGGCGACGTCTACTGGAGGGCGACGTCTACTGGAGGGCGACGTCTACTGGAGGGCGACGTCTACTGGAGGGCGACGTCTACTGGAGGGCGACGTCTACTGGAGGGCGACGTCTACTGGAGGGCGACGTCTACTGGAGGGCGACGTCTACTGGAGGGCGACGTCTACTGGAGGGCGACGTCTACTGGAGGGCGACGTCTACTGGAGGGCGACGCCTACTGGAGGGCGACGCCTACTGGAGGGCGACGCCTACTGGAGGGCGACGCCTACTGGAGGGCGACGCCTACTGGAGGGCGACGCCTACTGGAGGGCGACGCCTACTGGAGGGCGACGTCTACTGGAGGGCGACGTCTACTGGAGGGCGACGTCTACTGGAGGGCGACGTCTACTGGAGGGCGACGTCTACTGGAGGGCGACGTCTACTGGAGGGCGACGCCTACTGGAGGGCGACGCCTACTGGAGGGCGACGCCTACTGGAGGGCGACGCCTACTGGAGGGCGACGCCTACTGGAGGGCGACGCCTACTGGAGGGCGACGCCTACTGGAGGGCGACGCCTACTGGAGGGCGACGCCTACTGGAGGGCGACGCCTACTGGAGGGCGACGCCTACTGGAGGGCGACGTCTACTGGAGGGCGACGTCTACTGGAGGGCGACGTCTACTGGAGGGCGACGTCTACTGGAGGGCGACGTCTACTGGAGGGCGACGTCTACTGGAGGGCGACGTCTACTGGAGGGCGACGTCTACTGGAGGGCGACGTCTACTGGAGGGCGACGTCTACTGGAGGGCGACGTCTACTGGAGGGCGACGTCTACTGGAGGGCGACGTCTACTGGAGGGCGACGTCTACTGGAGGGCGACGTCTACTGGAGGGCGACGTCTACTGGAGGGCGACGTCTACTGGAGGGCGACGTCTACTGGAGGGCGACGTCTACTGGAGGGCGACGTCTACTGGAGGGCGACGTCTACTGGAGGGCGACGTCTACTGGAGGGCGACGTCTACTGGAGGGCGACGTCTACTGGAGGGCGACGTCTACTGGAGGGCGACGTCTACTGGAGGGCGACGTCTACTGGAGGGCGACGTCTACTGGAGGGCGACGTCTACTGGAGGGCGACGTCTACTGGAGGGCGACGTCGACTGGAGGGCGACGTCGACTGGAGAGCGACGTCGACTGGAGAGCGACGTCGACTGGAGAGCGACGTCGACTGGAGAGCGACGTCGACTGGAGAGCGACGTCGACTGGAGAGCGACGTCGACTGGAGAGCGACGTCTACTGGAGAGCGACGTCTACTGGAGAGCGACGTCTACTGGAGAGCGACATCTACTGGAGAGCGACATCTACTGGAGAGCGATATCTACTGGAGAGTGATATCTACAAGAGGGTGATATCTACTATCTACTAGAGAGTGATATCTACAAGAGGGTGATATCTACCATCTACTAGAGAGTGATATATACAAGAGGGTGATATCTACTATCTACAAGAGGGTGATGTCTACTATCTACTAGAGGGTGATATCTACTGGAGGGTGATATCTACTGGAGGGTGATATCTACTGGAGGGTGATATCTACTGGAGGGTGATATCTACAAGAGGGTGATATCTACAAGAGGGTGATATCTACTATCTACGAGAGGGTGATATCTACTGGAGGGTGATATCTACTATCTACTGGAGGGTGATATCTACTGTCTACTAGAGGGTGATATCTACGAGAGTGATATCTACAAGAGGGTGATATCTACTATCGTGACATCTACAAGAGTGTGATATCTACTATCTACGAGAGGGTGATATCTACTGGAGGGTGATATCTACTGGAGGGTGATATCTACAAGAGGGTGATATCTACAAGAGGGTGATATCTACTATCTACTGGAGGGTGATATCGACTGGAGAGTGATATCTACTGCAGAGTGATATCTACAAGAGGGTGATATCTACTATCTACTAGAGGGTGATATCTACTGGAGAGTGATATATACAAGAGGGTGATATCTACTATCTACTAGAGGGTGATATCTACTATCTACTAGAGGGTGATATCTACTGGAGAGTGATAACTAATGGAGGGTGATATCTACTGCAGAGTGATATCTACAAGAGGGTGATATCTACTATCTACTAGAGAGTGATATCTACAAGAGGGTGATATCTACTATCTACTAGAGAGTGATATCTACAAGAGGGTGATATCTACTATCTACAAGAGGGTGATATCTACTATCTACAAGAGGTGATATCTACTATCTACTAGAGGGTGATATCTACTATCTACTTGAGGGTGATATCTACTGGAGGGTGATATCTACTGGAGGGTGATATCTACTGGAGGGTGATATCTACTGGAGGGTGATATCTACTGGAGGGTGATATCTACTGCAGAGTGATATCTACAAGAGGGTGATATCTACTATCTACTAGAGAGTTATATCTACAAGAGGGTGATATCTACTATATACTAGAGGGTGATATCTACTGGAGGGTGATATCTACTATCTACTGGAGGGTGATATCTACTGTCTACTAGAGGGTGATATCTACTGGAGTGATATCTACTGGAGAGTGATATCTACAAGAGGGTGATATCTACTATCGTGACATCTACAAGAGGGTGATATCTACTATCTACTAGAGGGTGATATCTACTGGAGGGTGATATCTACTGGAGAGTGATATCTACAAGAGGGCGATATCTACTATCGTGACATCTACAAGAGGGTGATATCTACTATCTACTAGAGGGTGATATCTACTGGAGGGTGATATCTACTGGAGGGTGATATCTACTGGAGGGTGATATCTACAAGAGGGTGATATCTACAAGAGGGTGATATCTACAAGAGGGTGATATCTACTATCTACTAGAGAGTGTTATCTACTGGAGGGTGATATCTACTATCTACGAGAGGGTGATATCTACTGGAGAGTGACGTCTACTGGAGGGTGACGTCTACTGGAGGGTGACGTCTACTGGAGGGTGACGTCTACTGGAGGGTGACGTCTACTGGAGGGTGACGTCTACTGGAGGGTGACGTCTACTGGAGGGTGACGTCTACTGGAGGGTGACGTCTACTGGAGGGTGACGTCTACTGGAGGGTGACGTCTACTGGAGGGTGACGTCTACTGGAGGGTGACGTCTACTGGAGGGTGACGTCTACTGGAGGGTGACGTCTACTGGAGGGTGACGTCTACTGGAGGGTGACGTCTACTGGAGGGTGACGTCTACTGGAGGGTGACGTCTACTGGAGGGTGACGTCTACTGGAGAGTGATATGTAATGGAGGGTGATATCTTCTATCTACTAGAGGGTGATATCTACTATCTACTAGAGGGTGATATCTACTATCTACTAGAGGGTGATATCTACTATCTACTAGAGGGTGATATCTACTATCTACTAGAGGGTGATATCTACTATCTACTAGAGGGTGATATCTACTATCTACTAGAGGGTGATATCTACTATCTACGAGAGGGCGATATCTACCATCTACTGGAGGGTGATATCTACTATCTACTAGAGGGTGATATCTCCTGGAGAGTGATAACTAATGGAGGGTGATATTTACTATCTACTGGAGGGTGATATCTACTATCTACTAGAGGGTGATATCTACTGGAGGGTGATATCTTTGAGAGGGTGATATCTACTAGAGGGTGATATCTACTATCTACTCGGGGGTGATATCTATTATCTACTAGAGGGTGATATCTACTGGAGAGTGATATCTAATGGAGGGTGATATCTACTATCTACTAGAGGGTGATATCTACTAGAGGGTGATATCTACGAGAGGGTGATATCTACGAGAGGGTGATATCTACGAGAGGGTGATATCTACTATCTACGAGAGGGTGATATCTACTATCTACTAGAGGGTGATGTCTACTATCTACGAGAGGGTGATATCCACTATCTACGAGAGGGTGATATCCACTATCTACGAGAGGGTGATATCTACTATCTACGAGAGGGTGATATCTACTATCTACTAGAGGGTGATATCTACTCTCTACGAGAGGGTGATATCTACGAGAGGGTGATATCTACTGTCTACTGGAGGGTGATATATACTCTCTACGAGAGGGTGATATCTACTATCTACTAGAGGGTGATATCTACTATCGACGAGAGGGTGATATCTACTGTCTACTGGAGGGTGATATCTACTCTCTACGAGAGGGTGATATCTACTATCTACTAGAGGGTGATAGCTACTATCTACGAGAGGGTGATATCTACTGTCTACTGGAGGGTGATATCTACTATCTACTGGAGAGTGATATCTAATGGAGGGTGATATCTGCTATCTACTAGAGGGTGATATCTACTCTCTACTAGAGGGTGATATCTCCTATCTACTAGAGGGTGATATCTACTGGAGGTTGATATCTATGAGAGGGTGATATCTACTAGAGGGTGATATCTACTATCTACTAGAGGGTGATATCTACTGGAGAGTGATATCTAATGGAGGGTGATATCTACTATCTACTAGAGGGTGATATCTACGAGAGGGTGATATCTACTATCTACTAGAGGGTGATATCTACTATCTACTAGAGGGTGATATCTACTCTCTATGAGAGGGTGATATCTACTATCTACTAGAGGGTGATCTCTACTATCTACGAGAGGGTGATATCTACTGTCTACTGGAGGGTGATATCTACTCTCTACGAGAGGGTGATATCTACTATCTACGAGAGGGTGATATCTACTGTCCACTGGAGGGTGATATCTACTATCTACTGGAGAGTGATATCTAATGGAGGGTGATATCTGCTATCTACTAGAGGGTGATATCTATTATCTACTAGAGGGTGATATCTATTATCTACTAGAGGGTGATATCGACTATCTACGAGAGGGTGATATCTACTGATGGAGGGTGATATCTACTATCTACTAGAGGGTGATATCTACTATCTACTAGAGGGTGATATCTACTATCTACTAGAGGGTGATATCTACTATCTACTAGAGGGTGACATCTACTATCTACTAGAGGGTGATATCTACTATCTACTAGAGGGTGATATCTACTATCTACTAGAGGGTAGTATCTACTATCTACTAGAGGGTGGTATCTACTGGAGAGTGATATCGAATGGAGGGTGATATCTACTATCTACTAGAGAGTGATATCTACTATCTACTAGAGGGTGATATCTCCTATCTACTAGAGGGTGGTATCTACTGGAGAGTGATATCTACTGGAGAGTGATATCTACTATCTAATAGAGGGTGATATCTACTATCTACTAGAGGGTGATATCTACTGGAGAGTGATATCTAATGGAGGGTGATATCTACTATCTACTGGAGGGTGATATCTACTATCTACTAGAGGGTGATATCTACTGGAGAGTGATATCTAATGGAGGGTGATATCTACTATCTACTGGAGGGTGATATCTACTGGAGAGTGATATCTAATGGAGGGTGATATCTACTGTCTACGAGAGGGTGATATCTACTATCTCCTAGAGGGTGATATCTAATGGAGGGTGATACCTACTATCTACTAGAGGGTGATATCTAATGGAGGGTGATATCTACTATCTACTAGAGGGTGATATCTAATGGAGGGTGATATCTACTATCTACTAGAGGGTGATATCTAATGGAGGGTGATACCTACTATCTACTAGAGGGTGATATCTAATGGAGGGTGATACCTACTATCTACTAGAGGGTGATATCTAATGGAGGGTGATATCTACTATCTACTAGAGGGTGATATCTAATGGAGGGTGATACCTACTATCTACTAGAGGGTGATATCTAATGGAGGGTGATACCTACTATCTACTAGAGGGTGATATCTAATGGAGGGTGATATCTACTATCTACTAGAGGGTGATATCTACTATCTACTGGAGAGTGATATCTAATGGAGGGTGATACCTACTATCTACTAGAGGGTGATATCTACTATCTACTAGAGGGTGATATCTACTGGAGAGTGATATCTAATGGAGGGTGATATCTACTATCTACTGGAGGGTGATATCTACTATCTACTAGAGGGTGATATCTACTGGAGAGTGATATCTAATGGAGGGTGATATCGACTAGCTACTAGAGGGTGATATCTACTATCTACTCGAGGGTGATATCTACTGGAGAGTGATATCTAATGGAGGGTGATATCGACTAGCTACGAGAGGGTGATATCTACTATCTACTAGAGGGTGATATCTACTATCTACTACAGAGTGATAGCTACTGGAGAGTGATATCTACTATCTACGAGAGGGTGATATCTACTATCTACGAGAGGGTGATATCTACGATCTACTAGAGGGTGATATCTACTAGAGAGTGTTATCTACTGGAGAGTGATATCTACTATCTACTAGAGGGTGATATCTACTATCTGCGAGAGGGTGATATCTACTGGAGAGTGATATACACCAGAGTGTGATATCTACTATCTACTGGAGGGTGATATCTACTATCTACTACAGAGTGAAAGCTACTGGAGAGTGATATCTACGAGAGGGTGATATCTACTATCTACGAGAGGGTGATATCTACTATCTACTAGAGGGTGATATCTACTATCTACTAGAGGGTGATATCTACTATCTCATAGAGGGTGATATCTACTATCTACGAGAGGGTGATATCTACTATCTACTAGAGGGTGATATCTACTATCTACTAGAGGGTGATATCTACTATCTCGTAGAGGGTGATATCTACTATCTACTAGAGGGTGATATCTACTATCTACTAGAGGGTGATATCTACTATCTAGTAGAGGGTGATATCTACTATCTACGAGAGGGTGATATCTACTGGAGAGTGATATACACCGGAGGGTGATACCCACCGGAGTTCCATCAACACGGTTTGGTGTTCCATCAACCATCATTACGGATTGTGGTTGCCAGTTTGAATCGTCTCCATTTTGCGAGCAGAGTTGACTCTTGGGTACTCACCGTGTGCTAACTACTAGTTACCATCAATCAGCGAATGGTATTGTGGAGCATTTTCACTGCCAACTCAAGTCTTCCCTGAAAGCGCATGGCAACTCCACACACTTGACAGACATCGTAACTCTGGTCCTGATTGGTAACCAAGCTTCTTTAAAAGATGACCTTGGATGCCCGAATGCAGAGGTTGCGTGCGGTGCTCGGCTTCGTCTCCCAAGAGAATTATTTTCAGTGTACACCTTGCCCGACGCCAACAACTGTGCCAACCAACTCTATACGGCCCTGCAGGTCCTCTGGGTGACACCAACACCTTTGGTCATGCCTGGTTTTTAATCCCCAGGAATTTTTTATTATTCGTGAGGCGTGACGTTATCTGGAGACCCTTGTAGCAACCATATGACAGACCTTACAAAGTTATACACGCTCCGAGAAGACCTGCATACTCAATATTAACGGTGGGTGGTCGTGAGACGGTCTCCATAGATCACCTGAAGCCATCTTTTATTGACGCAGCACCAGAGACGACCCTCCCCCTGACCAGCGGGTGGACGCCTACTGCAACGGTACCCTTACCATCATACATGACTCACTCTGGGTGCCATGTACACTTCCCGCACGATATTTATGAGTACATTTTGCTGTCGACCATTTCTTTTGGCTGTGACTTTTTTTTTTTTTGTACATGGCAAGTAACGTACAAGGAGGGGGAGTACTGCAGCGGCATCATATCAAAATTGCAGCACTCACACGTCCCAGAACTCCATGACCAACTGTTTTGGGAAGATATAAAAGGATCTTTCAAGTGAACAACGGCATCTGAAACCCCCGTACTCCTGGATGCAGCGCCCCCTGCAGGAACTGCACCAGGACATCAGTTTTCATTTCTCCTGCGAATCCAAACTGGAACAAATCCAGAAGCAATATTGAAACCAGCCGGGACTTCCTTTGACCAATAATGAAACCCGTTTATACTGTAATGAGGTGTTGATTTGGAATATTTCAAACCGAAGAGTGAAAGTTTTACATGAAAGGAAAAAATCATTCTTATTTAACCGGATAAGGGATTTCATTCACTCAAAGGGGAAAAACGGGAATGAGGAGAAAGGAAGGAAGGAGAGCAGAAATGTTTAATTTCCAAATAAATCCTGCACTCAAAGAGTTTTTGGGAAAAGGAATTCGGTTTTACTTTCAAATATTCACATGCTCCAGTTGGGGTCCAAGTGAGAACACAAAAACAGGGGCACCAGGTGAGCTACCAGGTGAGCACCAACAGCCCTGGTGCTCACCTGGTAGAATAAACAGCATGCTGCACCGACTAAAGGTATTTTAAACCAACTTCAATGGTTTCTAGAACCCAGGGCAGCATGTGGAATCATACTAACATAATCATAAGACTTTAAACAAACAAACAAACAAAATACCTATTTTTAGGGGCAAACCTTCCCCGCTCCCCTCCCCCAACCCCATATTCCTCCTCAGAACCCAATTTTTCTAATGCCTTCAACAGACATTGGTACCTCAGGGGTGATGAAGGTTGTGGACAAGTTTCATCGGAATTGTGTTTGTAGTTTCAAGAAGAAAGCAAATACCGATTTTGGGGGGCAACTCTCCCCCCACGCCCCCGTAAACCCCAAATGGGGCAGATTTTTTAAATGCCGCGAACAAACTTCGGTACCTCAGGGGTGATGAAGGTTGTGGTGAAGATTCATCGGAATTGTGTTTGTAGTTTCGGAGGAAAAAGCAAATTCCTATTTTGTGGGGTCAAACCTGGACCCACTTTGACCCCGGTAAACCCCGTTACATCCGGAGATTTTTAATGCCGTGAACAAACTTTAGTCAAAACACAACAAATATCATTTGTGCCAAATTTGGTCACAATCCCTTCAGCGGTTTCGGAGAAGAAGTTTCAAGTGTTTACGGACGGACGGACGGACGGACGGACGGACGGACGGACGACGCGCCATCGCATAAGCTAACCTGAACTTCGTTCCAGGTGAGATAAACAAGAAAAATGGGATAATCCGGAGGGAAAAAGGGGAAGGGCAGGAGCAAGTTGGAATGCGAAGGAGAATCTTTCGGTCGGACAGGTGCAGGAGTGGAGGGATGGGGGGATTCAGGAATGAAGGGATGCAAGGATGGAGGGATGCAGGCATGGAAGGGAAGGATGGAGGGATGCAGGGATGGAAGGGAAGGATGGAGGGATGCAGGCATGGAGGGAGGTATGGATGCAGGGATGGAGGGATTCAGGAATTAAGGGATGCAAGGATGGAGGGATGCAGGGATGGAAGGATGGAGGGATGCAGGGATGGAAGGATGGAGGGATGCAGGCATGGAGGGAGGTATGGATGCAGGCATGGAGGGAGGTATGGATGCCGGGATGGAGGGATGGAGGGATGCAGGGATGCAAGGATGGGGGGATGCAGGCATGGAGGGAGGTATGGATGCAGGCATGGAGGGAGGTATGGATGCAGGGATGGAGGGAGGTATGGATGCAGGCATGGAGGGAGGTATGGATGCAGGCATGGAGGGAGGTATGGATGCAGGGATGGAGTGATGCAAGGATGGAGGGATGCAGGGATGGAAGGATGGAGGGATGGAGGGATGCAGGCATGGAGGGAGGTATGCATGCAGGGATGGAGGGAGGTAAGGATGGAGGAATAGAGGGGATGGAAGGATGGAGGGATGCAGGTATGAAGGGATGCAGGGATGGAGAGATGGAGGGAGGTAAGGATGGAGGAATGTAGGGATGGAGGAATGCAGGGATGGAGGAATGCAGGAATGGAGGGATGCAGGAATGGAGGGATGCAGGAATGGAGGGATGCAGGAATGGAGGGATGCAGGGTTGGAGGAATGTAGGGTTGGAGTGACGGAGGGATGCAGGGATGCAGGGATGGAGGAAGGTAAGGATGGAGGAATGCAGGGATGGAGGGATGGAGGAATGCAGGGATGGAGGGATGCAGGGATGGAGTGATGAAGGAATGGAGGGAGGTAAGGATGGAGGCATGGAGGAGGTAAGGATGGAGGAATGGAGGAGGTAAGAATGGAGGAATGCAGATAGAGTAATGGAGGGAGGTAAGGATGGAGGAATGGAGGGAGGAATGGAGGGAGGTAAGGATGGAGGGATGCCGGTATGGATGGATGGAGGGAGGTAAGGATGGAGGGATGGAGGGAGGTAAGGATGGAGGGAGGTAGAGATGGAGGGAGGTAGAGATGGAGGGAGGTAGAGATGGAGGGAGGTAGAGATGGAGGGAGGTAGAGATGGAGGGAGGTAGAGATGGAGGGAGGTAGAGATGGAGGGAGGTAAGGATGGAGGGATGGAGCGAG
Source organism: Myxine glutinosa (assembly GCF_964187855.1). Taxonomy (NCBI): domain Eukaryota; kingdom Metazoa; phylum Chordata; class Myxini; order Myxiniformes; family Myxinidae; genus Myxine; species Myxine glutinosa. The sequence goes on along the minus strand of NC_136273.1, from coordinate 3,634,682 downwards.
GTAAGGATGGAGGGAGGTAGAGATGGAGGGAGGTAGAGATGGAGGGAGGTAGAGATGGAGGGAGGTAGAGATGGAGGGAGGTAAGGATGGAGGGATGGAGCGAGGTAAGGATGGAGAAATGCAGGGATGGAGTACGTTACGGTGTAGTTGGTGAGGAACCTCACAGTACGTCCTGCGAGTGATCTCCTCCACGTCGTCCTGCCGCAGGCGACTGCTACTCCGTCCCATCGTTTCTCAGGGACGAATCTCCCAATACGTTTTGTCCAACTGGCGGTTTTCTCGAACGACGAAATATGGAAATCTTATGGCGACGAAAAGTGTGATAAAGCGCTGGAATGAGCAGAAAGTGGAGGATGGAAGGGGTGGGCTTGAGGGAGAAGTGGAGGGGTGGGCTTGAGGGAGAAGTGGGGGGGTGGGCTTGAGGGAGAAGTGGAAGACAAGGACAGACAGAGCGAGCGAATGATCGACGTCAGGCCGGACTGGGACGCCGTATCCTGGCAACAATTCCCCCGCCCAGTTAACGACCACGCCTGTCAACGCCCCAGAATCATTTTTACCAATCACAGGCGGGGTTTAGCCTGCTGGGGGCGTGGCTTTATCCCATCCAATCACCTCGCCGTAACAGGCTTCTACTTTCGAAATGGATCTTATTGGTTGAAAATCGTTCTCTTGACGACAGGAAGCGGAAGTTCTCTCATTTTGTACAATCCTCGTTATTGAAGAAACGATGGACAAAAAACAATTAGACAGCGAGAGTTGTGGGGAAGGGGGAGTAGTTGTGTGTGGTAGTTTAACCACTCGGTTGTGGGGAAGGGGGAGTAGTTGTGTGAGGTAGTTTAACCACTCGGTTGTGGGGAAGGGGGAGTAGTTGTGAGTGGTCGTTTAATAATTCGGTTGTGGGGAAGATGGAGTAGTTGTGTGTGGTAGTTTAACAATTCGGTTGTGGGGAAGGTGGAGTAGTTGTGTGAGGTAGTTTAACCACTCGGTTGTGGGGAAGGTGGAGTAGTTGTGAGTGGTCGTTTAATAATTCGGTTGTGGGGAAGATGGAGTAGTTGTGTGTGGTAGTTTAACAACTCGGTTGTGGGGAAGGGGGAGTAGTTGTGAGTGGTAGTTTAACAATTTGGTTGTGGGGAAGTTGTGGGGAAGGTGGAGTAGTTGTGAGTGGTAGTTTAACCACTCGGTTGTGGGGAAGGTGGAGTAGTTGTGAATGGTAGTTTAACAATTTGGTTGTGGGGAAGTTGTGGGGAAGGTGGAGTAGTTGTGAGTGGTAGTTTAACCACTCGGTTGTGGGGAAGGTGGAGTAGTTGTGTGTGGTAGTTTAACAATTTGGTTGTGGGGAAGTTGTGGGGAAGGTGGAGTAGTTGTGAGTGGTAGTTTAACCACTCGGTTGTGGGGAAGGTGGAGTAGTTGTGTGTGGTAGTTTAACCACTCGGTTGTGGGGAAGGTGGAGTAGTTGTGTGAGGTAGTTTAACCACTCGGTTGTGGGGAAGGGGGAGTAGTTGTGAGTGGTCGTTTAATAATTCGGTTGTGGGGAAGATGGAGTAGTTGTGTGTGGTAGTTTAACAATTCGGTTGTGGGGAAGGTGGAGTAGTTGTGTGTGGTAGTTTAACAATTCGGTTGTGGGGAAGGTGGAGTAGTTGTGTGTGGTAGTTTAACAATTCGGTTGTGGGGAAGGTGGAGTAGTTGTGAGTGGTCGTTTAATAATTCGGTTGTGGGGAAGATGGAGTAGTTGTGAATGGTAGTTTAACAACTCGGTTGTGGGGAAGGTGGAGTAGTTGTGTGTGGTAGTTTAACAATTTGGTTGTGGGGAAGTTGTGGGGAAGGTGGAGTACTTGTGAGTGGTAGTTTAACAATTCGGTTGTGGGGAAGATGGAGTAGTTGTGAGTGGTAGTTTAACAATTCGATTGTGGGGAAGGTGGAGTAGTTGTGAGTGGTAGTTTAACAATTCGGTTGTGGGGAAGATGGAGTAGTTGTGAGTGGTAGTTTAACAATTCGGTTGTGGGGAAGGTGGAGTAGTTGTGAGTGGTAGTTTAACAATTCGGTTGTGGGGAAGATGGAGTAGTTGTGAATGGTAGTTTAACAATTCGGTTGTGGGGAAGATGGAGTAGTTGTGAGTGGTAGTTTAACAATTCGGTTGTGGGGAAGGTGGAGTAGTTGTGAGTGGTAGTTTAACAATTCGGTTGTGGGGAAGATGGAGTAGTTGTGAATGGTAGTTTAACAACTCGGTTGTGGGGAAGATGGAGTAGTTGTGAATGGTAGTTTAACAATTCGGTTGTGGGGAAGGTGGAGTAGTTGTGTGTGGTAGTTTAACAATTCGGTTGTGGGGAAGGTGGAGTAGTTGTGTGTGGTAGTTTAACAATTCGGTTGTGGGGAAGGTGGAGTAGTTGTGAGTGGTCGTTTAATAATTCGGTTGTGGGGAAGATGGAGTAGTTGTGAATGGTAGTTTAACAACTCGGTTGTGGGGAAGGTGGAGTAGTTGTGTGTGGTAGTTTAACAATTTGGTTGTGGGGAAGTTGTGGGGAAGGTGGAGTACTTGTGAGTGGTAGTTTAACAATTCGGTTGTGGGGAAGATGGAGTAGTTGTGAGTGGTAGTTTAACAATTCGATTGTGGGGAAGGTGGAGTAGTTGTGAGTGGTAGTTTAACAATTCGGTTGTGGGGAAGATGGAGTAGTTGTGAGTGGTAGTTTAACAATTCGGTTGTGGGGAAGGTGGAGTAGTTGTGAGTGGTAGTTTAACAATTCGGTTGTGGGGAAGATGGAGTAGTTGTGAATGGTAGTTTAACAATTCGGTTGTGGGGAAGATGGAGTAGTTGTGAGTGGTAGTTTAACAATTCGGTTGTGGGGAAGGTGGAGTAGTTGTGAGTGGTAGTTTAACAATTCGGTTGTGGGGAAGATGGAGTAGTTGTGAATGGTAGTTTAACAACTCGGTTGTGGGGAAGATGGAGTAGTTGTGAATGGTAGTTTAACAACTCGGTTGTGGGGAAGATGGAGTAGTTGTGAATGGTAGTTTAACAACTCGGTTGTGGGGAAGATGGAGTAGTTGTGAATGGTCGTTTAATAATTCGGTTGTGGGGAAGGTGGAGTAGTTGTGTGTGGTAGTTTAACAATTTGGTTGTGGGGAAGTTGTGGGGAAGGTGGAGTAGTTGTGAGTGGTAGTTTAACAATTCGGTTGTGGGGAAGATAGAGTAGTTGTGAGTGGTCGTTTAACAATTCGGTTGTGGGGAAAATTGTAGCGTTCAATTCGGGATCACATGGATAAGCAATTTAAATAATCAATTAGGCGGGTTTAACCACGTGTTTGAAGTTTGATGAAGCAGATTGTGATTGGAGGGATGCGAGAAGTGCAGTGGATGAAGGATCTATGGAGACATTCACAATGGATTTGATAAGGTACTGTGGTGCACCACATCCTGACATCGGAGGTGGCTAATTGGAGTACACCGCATCCTGACATCAGAGGTGGTTAGCTGTAGTGCACCACATCCTGACATCGGAGGTGGTTAATTGGAGTACACCGCATCCTGACATCAGAGGTGGTTAGCTGGAGTGCACCGCATCCTGACATCGGAGGTGGTTAGCTGGAGTGCACCGCATCCTGACATCGGAGGTGGTTAGCTGGAGTGCACCGCATCCTGACATCGGAGGTGGTTAGCTGGTGTGCACCGCATCCTGACGTCGGAGGTGGTTAGCTGTAGTGCACCGCATCCTGACGTCGGAGGTGGTTAGCTGTAGTGCACCGCATCCTGACGTCGGAGGTGGTTAGCTGTAGTGCACCGCATCCTGACGTCGGAGGTGGTTAGCTGTAGTGCACCGCATCCTGACATCGGAGGTGGTTAGCTGGAGTGCACCGCATCCTGACGTCGGATGTGGTTAGCTGTAGTGCACCGCATCCTGACGTCGGAGGTGGTTAGCTGTAGTGCACCGCATCCTGACGGCGGAGGTGGTTAGCTGTAGTGCACCGCATCCTGACATCGGAGGTGGTTAGCTGGAGTGCACCGCATCCTGACGTCGGATGTGGTTAGCTGTAGTGCACCGCATCCTGACGTCGGAGGTGGTTAGCTGTAGTGCACCGCATCCTGACGTCGGATGTGTTTAGCTGTAGTGCACCGCATCCTGACATTGGAGGTGTTTAGCTGGAGTGCAATCATGGATAGAGGGAGGGAGATGGATATGGATAAAGGGGAGCGAGATGGATAGAGGGGAGGGAGGGATCTGGATAGAGGGAACGAGATGGAGATGGATAGAGGGAGTGAGATGGAGATGGATAGAGGTAGGGAGATGGAGATGGAGATGTTTAGACGGGAGGGGGGGGGGGAGATGGATAGAGGGAGCGAGATGGAGATGGATAGCGGGGAGGCAGATGGAGGTGGATAGAGCGAGGGAGGTGGAGATGGATAGAGGGGAGGGAGGGATATGGATAGAGGGAGCGAGATGGAGATGGATAGAGGGGAGCGAGATGGAGATGGATAGAGGGGAGCGAGATGGAGAGGGATAGAGGTGTGGGAGATGGAGATGGAGAGGGGAGGGAGGGATATGGATAGAGGGAGCGAGATGGAGATGGATAGAGGGAGCGAGATGGAGATGGATAGAGGTTTGGAGATGGAGATGTTTAGAGGGGAGGGAGGGAGATGGGTAGAGGGAGCGAGATGGAGATGGATAGAGGGGAGGCAGATGGAGATGGATAGAGGGAGGGAGGTGGAGAGGGATAGAGGGGAGGGAGGGATATGGATAGAGGGAGGGATATGGATAGAGGGAGGGATATGGATAGAGGAAGCGAGATGGAGGTGGATAGAGGGAGATGGAGGTGGATAGATAGAGGGAGGGAGATGGAGGTGGATAGATAGAGGGAGGGAGATGGAGGTGGATAGAGGGAGGGAGGGAGATGGAGGTGGATAGAGGGGGGGGGGAGGGAGGAGATGTATAGAGGGGAGGGAGGGAGATGGAAATGGATAGAGGGGAGGGAGATGTATAGAGGGGAGGGAGATGTATGGAGGGGAGGAGATGTATAGAGGGGATGGAGATGGAGATGGAGATGGAGATGGACAGAGGGAGGGAGGCAGATGGAAATGGATAAAGGGGAGGGAGATGGAGATGGAAATGGATAAAGGGGAGGGAGATGGAGATGGATAGAGGGGAGGGAGATGGCGATGGCGATGGATAGAGGGGAGCGAGATGGAGATGGATAGAGGGGAGCGAGATGGAGATGGATAGAGGGGAGCGAGATGGAGATGGATAGAGGGGAGCGAGATGGAGATGGATAGAGGGGAGTGAGATGGAGATGGATAGAGGGAGGGAGATGGAAATGGATAGAGGGAGGGAGATGGATAAAGGGGAGGGAGATGGATAGAGGGGAGCGAGATGGAGATGGATAGAGGGGAGCGAGACGGAGATGGATAGAGGGGAGCGAGATGGAGATGGATAGAGGGGAGCGACATGGAGATGGATAGAGGGGAGCGAGATGGAGATGGATAGAGGGGAGCGAGATGGAGATGGATAGAGGGGAGCGAAATGGAGATGGATAGAGGGGAGCGAGACGGATAGAGGGAGGGAGATGGAAATGGATAGAGGGAGGGAGATGGAAATGGATAGAGGGAGGGAGATGGAAATGGATAGAGGGAGGGAGATGGATATGGATAAAGGGGAGGGAGATGGATAGAGGAGAGCGAGATGGAGATGGATAGAGGGAGGGAGGGAGGGGGAGGGAGAGGGAGGGAGGGAGGGAGGGGGAGGGAGAGGGAGGTAGGGAGGGGGAGGGAGATGGAGATGGATAGAGGAAGGGAGATGGAGATGGATAGAGGGAGGGAGATGGATGGAGGGATGGAGATGGATGGAGGGAGGGAGGGAGGGAGATGGAGATGGATGGAGGGAGGGGGAGGGAGATGGATAGAGGGAGGGAGATGGAGATGGATAGAGGGAGGGAGGGAGATGGAGATGGATGGAGGGAGGGGGAGGGAGATGGATAGAGGGAGGGAGATGGAGATGGATAGAGGGAGGGAGATGGAGATGGATAGAGGGAGGGAGATGGATATATGGAGATGGATAGATAGATAGAGGGAGGGAGGGATGGAGATGGAGGGAGGGAGATGGAGATGGAGGGAGGGAGATGGAGGGAGGGAGGGAGATGGATAGAGGGAGGGAGATGGAGAGAGGGAGGGATGGAGATGGAGGGATGGAGATGGAGGGAGGGAGATGGAGGGAGGGAGATGGATAGAGGGAGGGAGATGGATAGATAGAGGGAGGGAGATGGATAGAGGGAGGGAGATGGATAGAGGGAGGGAGATGGATAGAGGGAGGGAGATGGATAGAGGGAGGGAGATGGAGATGGATGGATAGAGGGAGGGAGATGGTGATGGATAGAGGGGAGGGGGAGGGAGATGGAGATGGAGATGGATAGAGGGGAGGGAGATGGATAGAGGGGAGGGAGATGCAGATGCAGATGCACATGCAGATGGAGATGGATAGAGGGAGGGAGATGGAAATGGATAGAGGGAGGGAGATGGATATGGATAAATGGGAGGGAGATGGATAGAGGAAGCGAGATGGAGATGGATAGAGGGGAGGGAGATGGATAGAGGGGAGCGAAATGGAGATGGATAGAGGGGAGCGAGACGGATAGAAGGAGGGAGATGGAAATGGATAGAGGAAGGGAGATGGATATTGATAAAGGGGAGGGAGATGGATAGAGGGGAGTGAGATGGAGATGGAGGGAGGGAGGGAGATGGATAGAGGGAGGGGGAGGGAGATGGAGATGGATAGAGGGAGGGAGATGGAGATGGATAGAGGGAGGGAGATGGATAGATAGAGGGAGGGAGGGAGATGGATAGAGGAAGATGGAGATGGAGATGGATGGAGGGAGGGAGATGGAGATGGAGATGGAGAGATGGAGATGGATGGAGGGAGATGGAGATGGAGATGGAGGGAGATGGAGATGGATGGAGGAGGAGGAATGGAGATGGATAGGAGACTGGAGATGGATAGATAGAGGGAGGGAGATGGAGATTGATAGAGGGAGGGAGATGGAGTGGATAGGGAGGGAGGATGGATATAGGATAGGGAGGGAGATGGAGATGGATAGTAGATAGAGGGAGGGAGGGAGATGGAGAAAGGGAGGGATGGAGATGGAGGGAGGGAGTGAGATGGAGATGGAGGGAGATGGATAGAGGGAGCGAGATGGAGATGGATAGAGGGAGGGAGATGGTGATGGATAGAGGGGAGGGGGAGGGAGAGGGAGATTGAGATGGAGATGGAGATGGATAGAGGGGAGGGAGATGCAGATGCACATGCAGATGGATAGTGGAGGGGTCAATATGTGGTTGAACCCCCAAAAAATTGATACAAAAGGTTTTTCAATGTATTCTGGTACCATTGGGCATGCTAAATAACATACTAAAAATCTAGTAACATCTGACTTCCGGAAAGGGGTCATTTTCAAGATGGCGTCCAAGGTGGCCGCCGGGAGCTTAAAATGGCCATATCTCAATTATTATTCAACCTAGAAAGGTGGTTTTGGTGTCTAACCCTAGGTTTTAGGGCCCAAGGAATCCAATTGAATCAATAAAATTACCATCAGTTAATTATTTATTGACAAGTCCAAGATGGCATCCCAAGGTGACATCCTGATCCACTAAAATGGCTCTGTCGAATATTAGTCAACCTAGAGAGATATTTTCAGTGTGTATACCCAGGTTTAAGGCACCCAGGAAATCATCAAAATTACTTAAATAAGCACAAAGTAATCAGGTAATCCAGTAAGCCAGGTTTACCAGCCCATTAGGCATTTGTTGTCTTATACAGTTAGTCGCTATTCATCGTCATCCTCCGACTCACCATAGAATGAACCAAGTGTGTGTTTCAGATTGGAGATAAGAGTGTAATGTGTCTACACCACTACCACCTGAGACTCCAGTCCACAGTATTCAGTGATCATTACAGACAAAGGTTTGTACAAAGCTTGAGATGTTATGGCAAGGGACAGACTATTTTATATTGTGGAGGGGGGGGGGGGGGGGGGCTGAAAAATCTGACAAACAATTAATTTTAATCTCAAAAGGAATAAGTATATTATTTGGTACATGTATGCATAAACAAAATCCATATTTTTTGGACATTTCCAAAAGAAATGTACACAACTTTTCCCAGCTATAGCCTGGGGGGGGGGGGGGGGGGAGGGCACTCCATGTGTTCAGGGTAGTGGGACTGTGCCACCCATAAGGGTGGCTTTTTGGCAATTTGAGTATATTCAAGGGTGTGGAAAATTCCATGTGTTGTATATTCAAATTTTGTCACGGTTAACTCTCAGTTAACTGTCGGTGGCCATCTTCAGGAAACAAAAAGAATTTGGAAGTCAGAGTTTTGTACTAATTTTGGGGGGTTAGGTGGTTACTTGCCATATATTGACCATTCTGGAGGCTATTTGCATTTCGTTATGATTTTGTAAAGGCACTAATCATACGTGTATTAATTTCTTCTTTTTTTCTTCAAGGTACAAGATGAGTGCATCCTGCAGTGACCAGATCTGTCCCATTTGTCAAGGCAAATTGGACGATGGAGGTGATGTAGGCAAGATTCGCCAAAAGGGTGCTGATGGGATCAATGAAGCTAGTGTTCGGATAGGTGACACCATTGCTGTGACTGCTGGCTGTAAAGTGCATTTGAACTGTCGCAAAATGTACACAAACAGTATAGAAATTGATCTTCATTTAAAGAGGAAACAGAGTGGTGAATCCAGTACCACTAAAAGGAGTACTGTGGTGCGGGAGCACACACGTTGAACAAAGGTAGGCCACAACGCTTTGGTTATCATCGAGCTCTTTATTCATTGCTCACTCATCCGCACTGGAGCGCTCCAGGCTGCGCTCGGTGTATATCCCGCGGCCACGCCTACCCCTCGGGCGTGGCCGCCGCCCACTTGGTGCGTGGAATGATGCCCTCACGCCAGTGAGCTTTCGTGTCTGCCACAGTACTAAGGTTTCTGAAGGTCCGTTCAATAGCAAAACTGATTGCCTTTTCTGCGGCACTAGTGTTCAGGAAGGAAGTGCAGACTATAGTTATGTGAAAACTGATATCTTTGCAAAGAAAATATTGCTATGCTGTGATAACCGGCAAGATGAGTGGTCTTTCAAGGTCAAAGGTAGAATTGAATACTATCATGGGGATCTACACGCTGCAGACTGCGTGTATCATCGAGATTGCAGCAGCCATTGCAGGTGTGGCCGTCATATACCCCTGCAATTTCAGACAGATCCTGATCCAAAGCGGAGGGAATCTGGAAGGCCAAAAGATGAGGACCAAGAACAAGCCTTCTCAAAGATGTGTGCATACCTTGCAGCGAATGATGAAGAACAGCTGACTGTTTCTGACCTTAGGTGTAAAATGAAAGGGTATTTGTCAAAGGCCGATTCCCTCCCCTATGGTAATCAATACCTAAAAAGACAGCTGAAGGAACGGTATGGGAACTGTATATATATATTGCAGAAGGAGCAGGTTTAGATGACATAGTGACAATGAGAGAGAAAACGTCACACATCCTCAGATCATACTTCAACAGCACAAACCAAGAAGGTGATGAAGAGTCGCAGAAGAGCTCATAAAAAGTGACATCAAGACAAATGTGCCACCCGTTAACGATCAGTACCCGACTACAGAGACACTCAAACTCCAGCCCGCTCTTGATTACATTCCAGAATCACTCCGCATTGTATTAAAGGCCTTATTTGTTGGTAAAGACACATGGCGAAAAGTTGCTAGCATTGGCCATGCAATCATACAGGCAGTCCGACCACGAGCTGTCCTTGCCCCTTTGCAAATTGGCCTTCCAGTGCAAATGCACCACTTAAATCGGTCTAGGTTTCTTGTGGATACCTTGGGTCAGATGGGGTTCTGCTCTTCCTATGGCGAAATTCAGAGGTTTGAAAAGAATGCTGCAAATTGTGCTGCACCAAACATGCTTGGTAAGGATATTGATGTGTTGAACATGGCCTTGTTATTCGCAGCAGACAATGTAGATCATAACATTCTTACAATCGATGGGAAAGGAACATTTCATGGGATGGGCATGACAGCTGCCTTGACACCAGGACAGAAGACAGACCAGAGTATCCCTCAGCACAAAACAACAGAACTGAATGTTGTAGACAAGTCAAAGGTTGCGATAATAGATCATCGTTTTGCCAAACACCTTCGCCGAGACATCACATTAACAGAACTTCCGAGTTTCACTGAATGTGACATGAAGGTTGATCTGCTTTGGGAGTTGTCGTTCAACTTCAAACAGGCCACACCAGGTTGGCAGGGGATGATGCACATTATTTATCAGGGAAACAAACACCCAGGCCAGACTTCAGTCAGGTATCTACCGATGATAGACATGTACTCGGGGGACAAGATGTGCATTCTGTCAACATTGGAGTTCCTTTCTGGTCTTGCGTCCAAGCACCACCTTGCCCCAGTAGTTACATTCGACCAGCCCCTATATTGGAAGGTGACAGAAATAATCCTGGATTCACCACCAGACAGCCACCTAAAATCCATTGTCCTGCTGCTGGGCTGCTTTCACACGTTTATGAATTTGCTAGGAGCGATTGGTACACTGATGGAGGGCACAGGACTTAAGGACATTCTAGAGGTAGTCTATGGTGGAAATTCCGTAGCCCATATGATGACAGGCAAATCGGTTCAGAGAGCATTCCGTGGCCATCTTCTTGTAGACAAATGTCTTAACCGTATGATAGTGTCAGAGATGGCAGATGATAGTCCCGAATTTGCAGCAATGGTTGAAGAGTCTGAAGGGATGTATACTGCACTATTGAACGGTGAGATGACATTAGAAACTGTGTTCACCTCAGAGACCCTCGGTCGAATAAACGAAGAGCTGGAGAAAAGGAAGATGGAACTGGGTGCTAGGTCCAAGACAAGTCAATTGTGGCTGAATTACCAAAGCATGGTAAAAGTTGCTATGTCACTGATAAAGGCAGATCGAACAGGTTCTTGGCTGATGCACCTACGCGCCGTTGCTGACTGCATTCCGATATTCGCCGCAGCTGGGCATTACAGTTACCTGAAATGAGCATATGTCTATGTCCAAGAGATGGGTCAGCTTGATATCAACCACCCAGACATATTCAGAAAATTGGAAAAGGGTTTTCATGTTATCCGTCGCAGCAGCCAGTTATGGGCAGGCCTCAGTTCAGATCTTGTCATTGAGCAGACGTTGATGAGGTCGTTGAAGACCACTGGAGGTCTGACACGCGGAAGCGGATTGTCTGAAGAGCAGAGAGTCCTTTGGACCATGTCAAGCCCCATAACATCAGAGTACAATATCGCAATGCAGGAGTTCACAAACCTGTCATACACGACATCTGAACAGCACAAGGATTTGACGGAGTCGAGGATGAAAAGGGACGCTGCTGACCTGGAGGAGATCAGTTCAAAACTTGTAGGATGCTCACCTTTCTCGCCAGACTCTTCATTAAGGAACATTGTCACTGGTGTTGTGGCTCAGGAAGGTGTGAATGTGCATGAATATGAGTCTGTTGGATGCAAAATCATGCACAAAATGATTGGACAGTATGCATTCACATTCTCATTCAGTAGAAAGGTTAAAGCCAGAACCCTTGGACAAACATCAGCTATAAAGGTCGCTCCTGATCGAACCATTGATTCTGCACTTCTTTTTCAACGTTTCCTGGTAGTCTCCCAAACTGGAGAGCTATCATTGCAGGAGGTTATGAGTTATGAGCTCAGTCCTTTCCCTCCTGCCGTCTTTGAAGCCAGAAACATCTTCCGAAAGGCTGATAAGCCACAACGAGCTCACGCGATCTGTGATCATGCAAGTGATGCCATCCTAGATTCTGTACCAGAAACGGAGATCCACGTCCTTGATGGAGGTTCACTCCTTCACAAAATACCATGGAAGAGTGGAGAAAGCTATGGTGAAATAGCGCAGTCGTATGCTGACTTCACCATCCAGCATTATGGTTTAGCTACGACCATTGTCTTTGATGGCTATGAGGAAGGGCCGTCCATTAAAGACAACACGCACCAGAGAAGAGGACACAATATTCATCCCATTGTCAGCTTCACTGCTGAGACAAAGTTCTCAGGCAAGAAGGAGGAGGTCCTGTCAAGAGATATCAATAAACAGAGACTGATCGGGATGATAAGTGATGAACTGAGAGAAAGGTATTGCACTGTGGTCAATGCACCTGGAGATGCTGATGTAGATATAGTAAAGGCTGCAGTGGGGGCATCTCTTCTACACACCACTACACTGATTGGAGAAGATACTGATCTCCTTGTCTTACTCCTTTACTATGCGCAGGGAGACAGTAAGAGCCTTTATTTCAGATGACAAGTCCAAAGCTGATGGCAGTTTTAAAGTGTATGACATCAACCGTCTAAAAGAAATCCTCGGACATGACATGTGTTCTCAGTTGATATTCATCCATGCCATGACTGGTTGTGACACGACTTCTCGGATTTTTGGTGTTGGCAAAAAGACTGCTTTCCAGAAGCTTGTAAAAGGAGACCCTGTCCTTCGGTCTTGTGCCAACACCTTCACCATCCCAAACCAGACCACAGAGGTGATCGATGACCTTGGATGCCGAGTAATGGCTATCCTCTTTGGTGGCAAGTGCAAAGATTCCCTTGCAACAATGCGATAAAGCACCTTCAGCAAGAAGGTTGTCTCTGCTTCGTCTTTTGTAACACCCAAACGTCTGCCCCCAACTGAATCTGCTACCAAACTTCACTGTCGTAGAGCGTACTACCAGATCATGGTGTGGATGGGAAAAGAAGAGGGTATGGATGCCATGAAATGGGGGTGGAGCCTGCAGGATAATCAGTTTGTCCCACTTATGTCAAGAATGAACGCTGCTCCAGACAGTCTCTTGAAGGTCATTCATTATAACTGCTCCACTGCCTGCAAGACACTCCGCTGCTCTTGTAGACGATATGGACTACCATGTACTACTGCCTGTGGACCGTGCCAACTTGAAGAATGTGACAATCCACATAAGTTTCTTCCAGAGGAGTCGGAGGATGACGATGAATAGCGACTAACTGTATAAGACAACAAATGCCTAATGGGCGGGTAAACCTGGCTTACTGGATTACCTGATTACTTTGTGCTTATTTAAGTAATTTTGATGATTTCCTGGGTGCCTTAAACCTAGGTATACACACTGAAAAAATCTCTCTAGGTTGACTACTATTCGACAGAGCCATTTTAGTGGATCAGGATGTCACCTTGGGATGCCATCTTGGACTTGTCAATAAATAATTAACTGATGGTAATTTTATTGATTCAATTGGATTCCTTGGGCCCTAAAACATAGGGTTAGACACCAAAACCACCTTTCTAGGTTGAATAATAATTGAGATATGGCCATTTTAAGCTCCTGGTGGCCATCTTGGACGCCATCTTGAAAATGACCCCTTTCCGGAAGTCAGATGTTACTAGATTTTTAGTATGTTATTTAGCATGCCCAATGGTACCAGAATCCATTGAAAAACCTTTTGTATCAATGTTTTTGGGGTTAGGTGAGTTTTTTTTCGTATATTGACCCTACTATAGAGGGAGGGAGATGGAAATGGATAAATGGGAGGGAGATGGATAGAGGAAGCGAGATGGAGATGGATAGAGGGGAGGGAGATGCAGATGGATAGAGGGAGGGAGATGGATAGAGGGAGGGAGATGGATAGAGGGAGGGAGATTGTGGTATGAAACTAAGGGAATACATCTCCGAGCAGCGTCCCTCCTCCCATGGCCACTCATTAAAGATGCAGTTCTATGACCCAACCGCGCGAGTTGTTCGCCGAGTACATATACACCTGTCGGGAGGTAGGGATTCACTTTTCTGCATAGTCCGGCTTCAGGTTTGGTAAGGATGATGATAAACAATATGCTGTGTACTTGCCATTGCATTATGACGGTAGCCGTTGCCTTATGACGGTTGAAATGCTTGCTTCATAGTTTTATACCTTTTTGTAGATGTGTCAAATTCAAGTGGATTAAACTTCAGGATTGGAGCAGGTGTGGACATCCTTGAATTTCACCACATTTTTAATCCACTTGAATCCTACGCTTGGAGCTATGGAAAAACTGCTT